>NC_065879.2:95455958-95733458 GCF_932274485.2 Patella vulgata
GGGAAGTCAAAAACGTGTTTTATATGGGCAGTATCTGACATGATTTAATAATAAAAGCTGAGTTGATCATTAATAATACAATTAGTTTTATCGTGAAAGCAGACAATTTCTGTACAAATCAATCAAGAGCAAAAAGGGAGATAATTCTAATTTTACTATATCATGTGCGATCGTCATTGTTCACAAAGTGCGTGACCTATTTTAGTTTCAACTAGTAATAATAACAACAACAACAAAAATATTAAAATAATGTATTTAATCTTAAAGTTTAGTTTTTTTTACAATAATATATATTTAAAATGTGCCAGTTTGTAAGCAGAGGGGGGAAATAGTTGTTGTGTTGACGTTGTGTATTCGTTCATTCGTCTGCATGCCAGACTACGGCAAGTTCAGTCATGTGAAAGTGACCGTAACTTGCCGTCAGAAGGTAAATATACCGATAATCGATATTTGAATTTCAATATCGATTATCGTATCGCTAAATAACTTAGTCATAACTCCGAAACCGAAAGTGGTAGACTAACACCATCTGGCCTATGTTACTCCACGGTCCGAGCTACCTCATACCCCAAATTTCAGACTCGGGGCAGACCTAGTGTAGCCGCCAACCCCGAACAGACCGGCTTTGCTCGGGGGTCATAACTCCGAAACCGGAAGTGGTAGACTAACGCCACCTGGCCTATGTTACTCCCCAGTCCAAGCTACCCCTATACCCCAAATTTCAGACTCGGGGCAGACCTAGTGTAGCCGCCAACCCCGAACAGACAGACTTCGCTCGGGGGTCATAACTCCGGAACCGGAAGTGGTAGACTAAAGCCACCTGGCCTATGTTACTCCCCGGTCCGAGCTACCCCTATACCCCAAATTTCAGACTCGGGGCAGACCTAGTGTAGCCACCAACCCCGAACAGACCGGCTTCGCTCAGGAGTCTTAACTCTGGAACCGGAAGTGGTAGACTAACGCCACCTGGCCTATGTTACTCCCCGGTCCGAGCTAACCCTATACCCCAAATTTCAGACTCGGGGCAGACCTAGTGTAGCCGCCAACCCCGAACAGACAGACAGACAGACAAACGACAGTCACAAATATATATATAGATAGACTCTAGACTTACAGACTATGAAGATAATAATATTATATAATACCACATAAAATTAAATTTTCTATATATCTTGACCTTTTTTTTCTGTAAAATACTGAATAGTATAAAAAGAAAATGGGTTATTTATATAAAGATCCTAAAATGTAAAAAAGAAAGTAGAATATAGGTTTAGTATGTATGTATGTATGTATGTATATAAAAAAGCTATAAAATTACATATTAGGATAAAGAAGTGCACACAAAAAAATTAGCTGAACAGTATTTAAATTTGAATATTGTAATATGCCATTGCAAAGACAAATTGGTAGTGTAAATACTGCTTATACTTTTATTATTTTATCATGGACCCTATATGTCAATAGATATTATGTACTTTTTTTTTTACCAAAGGACATGATACAGTTTTGGTATTCATAAATATTTGAAATATAGTAGAAGATTCTGGACGAATACAACTGGCTGATTTCCAAACATTTTTAAAATCCAAAATCCAAACTATAATTAAAAAAACAAGGGGTGGCATATGCAGTTACATTTTCTTTTTCTTCAGATGATTTTATATTTTCCAAACAATGACTGATTTAGTATGTATTATTAATAGTAATGGTACAAAAGCCCATGCCTTACTCTATAATTTAGTATTTATTATTTTCAATTGTTTATAGAAATTGATAAATTCAGCGTTATAATCTGATTTACGACAAACTGTATGGTTCGCCTCAAAACATTTTATGGCCTTCAGCCGATATATTATAATGAGAATGTGCACTTTTAACTATTTTTAGAATAAAATCAATGTTGTACCCTTGTGAATTTATTTTATATAAAAACGCCAACAATGTTTTAGACACAATATAATGTTCTGTTGTTACAGGGGCGTGCTGGCAGGGAGTTTAGGAGGATGGTGTCCTCCCAGGCCCCCCATTAAACAATAAGTCCACCCGTATAAGCGGGCCCCCCTGAGAGCTCTAATTTTCACGCGGAATCCCCTCAAAAAATTGAGAGTGCGCACGCGAAAAATCATACATACACAACGATTAGTAAATGTATTCATGCCTCGATATGTATAAGATGCAATTTATTATTTGGATAGAATTAGAAATACATTGTATTAGCATTATATTAAGCAGACCTGTCATGAGTGTCTTGTGTAGTACAGTAGTATGTCTTATAGTCAAAATAGCAGCATAAATTTGGAAAATATGATACCTAGATTTCCCCCAGAAGTGCTTGCAAAACGCGTTTCCCGTTGTCAAATTTCAAAAATTTTCTGGGGGGAGAACCCCCCCGTGCCGCGACCCCCCTACCATCGGCGCGCGGGTCGCCTTCGGGGCCCGTCGCAGCACGCCCCTGTGTTGTTAAAGTTTTCGTCGAATTTGCTTGTAAACAAAGCGCATACTGATAGTGGAAATAAGAGACTATAAGTGCTTCTGGGTGTAGCAAGATGGCGGACGGTGGCTTCAAGCTACGTCATTTGTTGTTTGCGTCATGAGCTATCCAGTTATAGATCAGTGGCTATCATACTGTTGTGTAGAAGTTGGCTGTCCCCGACAGGGATGTAGATAGATATATTATAGAATTCCGCGAAAAAGAGATAGAACATACATTTTTAAAACGAAAAGTATAACTGAAGTATTATTATTATTATTATTATTATAATATTATACAAAAAGCGCACAATGGTGACATTATTGTTATAAGAATATACAGTAGTCTAATTCATAAGAAAGTGAATTATACAAGATACAACAGATAAAAGCGCTATTAAATATATTTTACTTCCATACGCTTTTAAAAATCAGATTTTTTGTGCAGACGGGTAAAGTGAAAAATGAAAATTTAAATAGTAATTTGAGAGATACAACCTTTTTGCCTTCTAGCCGGCACAATAAATGCCTGAAATTCCATGATATTTTGGTCTGGAGCCATTGTGTGTCAGTTTTCGGCCATCGATCATTAATTGTATCATCAATTTTTCGAAAATAGAAATATCTTTAAATTGACTAATGGATAAAACATTTAAAATCAGTGTAACTTAAAATCAGTGTAAAATCGGTCTAATTTATATAAAAGGTGTCTAGCGTGACATGCGTTTCGGGCATATGTTTCATCAGTGAGATGTGATACGAGATGTCACTCTCCGAAAATGTCTGGTTTCTTTTGTAATTTGTTTGGGGTAAGACGTTATCACTCCCCGCCCATGTATAAATAATAATATTAATCTAATATATATATAAACCGCACAAATTTAACAGATACAGACAGACATTGAAGGGGCTCAATGAAGGAGACGCAGTTGGATTAGAGTTTGTCCGACTCTTTTGGGTATTTGCGCCCCATTTCCAATGAAATAATCATGTTGTTCTGATGCTCAACTAGTATCAAGTATATATCGTGTCTGAGATTTGTTACAAATCGCCTCGAGCATGTTCCACACATCTCAATATTTATCAGCTTTTTGTTCAATCTATAAAAGCCTACATTCCTACAAAATGTTTTGTTTAGTCAAGTCAAACAAAAAAATGCATAGGCTAAATGGAACAATAGAACAAGCACACCTAATGTCGACAAACTATGAAATAAGATACTTCTATATGATTCAACCGAAAGGTTGTATATGCAACACGGATACATAATATCTATAATCAAGTTAAACGAACAGGATCTATACATTTTAAGTATTGCGTCGAGCTGAATAAAGTATATGAGTTATTGTCATTAAAGGATCTATGGGTAGGTAGTTAACAATGTGTAACTAAAAACTATGATGTTATGTTTATTGCCAACATTTCAATGCACCTAGAATTTTTTCTATACCAAGTCTATTGCATCTAGATGTTTAAAGCGCGTTAACAATATATTCATTTAAGAGCCTCTATGTCATTTCGAGATTAATATACCACATATACCCAACGGAAAGAAATGACGATTAATTAAAATTACACCATTTTGAATTTCATTTTGCCGACCTTTTTGAATTTCTACCATCAAGATTTCTCAAAATTAAATTTTTGAGATTATCGCTGCCCTTTTATTACCAAATTAATGTTTGTTTTTTCATTTTTATTTTATTTTTTTTTTAAATGGTATTCTATTACCAAATTTTGTAGTCATATTGAAAGAAATGCCCGCCACCAAATAAATGACAAATACATTTTTTTAACTGATGTTTGTCGAATTCGATTTTTTCACACATTTTGCTTGCATAACCAATCTGTGTTTGAGGAATTTAAAAATAAATTATTTATCCTACCACCACTGAAAGACACTGATTACGAGATATCGCTCTCCGATAATTCCTGAAGAATGCCAAATTGAGTTCTGTTAATCATGTCATTTTGCCTTGGTCGATTTTCAGTATGATTTCGTCTGACATATTTATCATTGAACCAAACTGTACCGGTTTCTTTTGCAATTTGTTTAGATGAAGTCAATGGGCGTCATAGTTGGGACCCAAAATGGCGCATGTAAATGAGTTGTCGTAACTTTCCCTATACAGGGCTTTGATACCACTTAGGTTTTTTTAAATGGGGTATAATAACTGTTACACCGTATTATTAACCGTATAGGTACAGCTAGATGCATTAACCGACCGATCGACTATCTGTATTGCAATTTATTTTAAGATAAAGTGTAAATATTGCCTATAAAACATCAAAATGGACTAAATGATCAACATAATTTGCAAAATTAGCTTTATATAATGTAAAATCCCTATAATTAAATAGTAAGTGGTATCGAAACAGCGTACCACGTTTCGTGTGTATAGAAGTAGGAAGGCGAGCGTGGTATTTTGAAGCGTGGTATTTAGCCCCTGCCGATCTTTATCAGAATATTAAAAAGTCAATTTTGTTTTAAAATTCAACAGAATTCTTCGAAGTTTTTACGAAAAAGAAAAAATTGGTTTTGATATTACTGATACCAATTTCAAGGCCTAGATCTATATGACGCAGGTCTTGTGTCACTGTCAGTACCTTATTCAAATCGGTTCTCAATAAATTGTTAATTGAATGCTATGATTTACTTTGCAAGATGGACGAAGACCCCAGGACAGGAATGCAAAAAAAAAGTCATTTTGCTTCATTCTGAATGACAAATAGTTATAGTAGGCATGAAACAAATGGGACAGGCTAAAATTGTAAGTGCAGCTCTGTCTGTGACCACATTGTGGACTTGACTGGTCAAGACTAAAATCGTAGAATATTGTGTAGGTAGGTCTATAGTAGTTAGTACTCTGGGGTGATGTGAAAGTTGGAGGTCCGTATTAGAAATGCCCACATTAATATTAATAATGTTATAGTTTCACCAGTATTAAGGGTGTTGAGCAGTCTAAAGTGCACATTTTAAAGCTAGCGCTGTAATTTTCATGTGGACGTATATTGTCGTCGCCCCTGTTTGTCCGTCCGGACGTCCGTCCACTACAGGTCACACAATTTGTATCCAATTTCAACGAAACTTGAAATATAGCTTTGTCCCTAAGATCTCGGTTCTTTTCGATATTGGCATGTATCGGACCATAACTTCATGGATTATGGCCCCTGATTGTACGAAAAATCACGTTTTTAGCTTGTTGACATTCTTCTAGTTACTATACTTGTAACTGTGTGTTTAACGTTACAATTGATACAGTCTAAGACTCCTTACGCAAGTTCAAATAGGTTCAAACGCACAATTGTCAACACATATGATTACAGTTTGTATTGGAATATGTTGAACACTGGACCACTAAAATAGGAATAATACTAGATCATTGTGTCATCTGGAGAATATCTTCTCGAGGGTTAGGGTTCGGGTTAGGTTTATAAATTACATGTCAAACGTACAAATTGAAGCTGTAACAACGGTGGATTGTGGCTAAAACTATTCTGAAGGGTTAGGGTTAGAATTGTGGGTATAAACACTGATAGATATTCTACAGATCGGTCAAGATCCAGTAGCGTGCCTAAAATAGTTACCGAACAGTTTTTCTTTGTGGTTATGCGTTCTACATATTGCATATCAATGATTCTTGTAATGACGTATTACGCAAGACCGCCATGACACCAGCCAGTTGAAATTTCGCGTAGCGTTTGGGTTTCATCAAATCATATAATTATGCGGTAAGGCTTCACCTTTATTTCAATGGGAATTGATTTATTATATGTTAAGCTATGTGCAGTACTGTTTTGGGTCAGTTTATGTGTAAATTAAGAGAGCTACAGGCCAGTAACCTTTTTGTAGTGATTTCACTAAAAAACTTGCACAAAGGAACTGTGTAGGACGCTCCACTACTGTGGCTGGAGTAAGGCGGAAGACATCAGTAGTGGAACCATTTCTAACATTCTTCTAAAGGTCACAATTTTGATCCGATTTTGATGAAACTTGAAATGCTTGTTTATAACCCAAAGATCTTGGTTCCTTTCGATATTTGCGCATATCGAATTGTAACTTCCTGAATTATGGCCCCTGATTGTACGAAAAATCACTTTTTTTTAGCTTGTCCCTCTGGAGGTTAAAATTATTATCTGATTTAAAAAAAACGTTTGATTATATCACCGTTACACTGAAATGAAGGTTGAGTTTGAATTTCGTAAAAAATCGGACCAAAACTGACCTACAAAACGGCCGTCCCTCATACGCAAATAGTGTAAATATCTGGTATAACAAGGTTGTGGACCCTCTGGAGGTCACAATTTTGCGCCGATTTTGATGAAACTTGAAACGCATGTTTATAACCAAAGATCTTGGTTGTTTTTGATATTTGCGCATATTGGATTGAAACTTCATGAATTAAGGCCCCTGGTTGTACGAAAAATCACATTTTTAGCTTGTGGACACTCTAGAGGTTACAATTTTGATCCGATTTTGATCAAACTTGAAATGCATGTTTATATCCAAAAGATCTTGGTTCCTTTCGATATTCGCGCATATCGGATCGTAACTTCCTGGATTATGGTCCCTGATTGGTCGAAAAATCACATTTTTAGCTTGTGGATTCTCTAGAGGTCACAATTTATTTTTTCGATTTTAAAAACCGTTTAGATCACTATTCCACCGTAATGGAGGTTGAATTGGAATTTTGGGAAAATCGAAATGAAACTGCCGACAAAATGGCCGCTCTTTGTATGCAAATTGTATATAAGTATGTAATTCACAGGTTATGGACCCTCTACAGGTCACAATTTTTATCCAATTTTGATGGAACTTAAAACATATCTTTATATTCCAAAAATCTCAGTCCTTTTTGATATTTGCGCATTTCAGACCATAACTTTCTGGATTATGACCCCTGATTGTACAAAAACTTGTTTTTGTTTTTTGCTTGTTCTCTATCCATCTCTTGCAAAATGTTGACGTATCCTGCCTGGCAGCCGCTGGTTTGTTATTTGGGGTGATCCAGTTTCCTCCCACACTGCTAAAGACCCCTACGCGTAAGCGAATTATTGAAATGTTAGTCCCGAAATGACCTAGTTTGTGTCAGTGGATATTACCCCCCCCCCTCTCTCTCTCTCTCTAGGGTTATAAATTGACATTAATTATTAATCACATTCACCAAAAAAATACCAATTTTATTTACCAACTGCAATTTATATGAACAATTGCTGTTCTTTATACCAAATTTTCATTTTTGATTTAAAATAATAAAAAAATAGGTCCACATTGATTTAAGTTTTGGTGTCTAATAGCGCTAAGTGGGTAAGACGCTGGCTCGCTGGCCTGGAGGTCAGGTGTTCGAGCCCTGCATTGGCCGAGAAAGTTCATCCAGATTTTTCATGAGGTTACCCCTTGTCAGCGATGCAAGATGGAGGGTCTGGCATGGACAGCTGTCTGGTCATTCAGATGGTACGAAAAATCGAGGGCCTTTGTACACATTGGCGTGCACGTAAAAGATCCCTTGACAGTTAGAATTCAAAATAAGAGGCCGCTGCCCGGGCAAAATTTCCCTCATAGCACACTATATGGCATATGCCCGTCTTCATTAGCCCAGTTTGGAGCAGAACAGTAGGACGTTAAATTTCATTCCATTGTCTAATGGCCCCCCAAATTTGATTTCCAAGTAATTTGTGAAGTTCAACTTTTAACCAAATCCACTATTATTTCAACTCGTATCACAATAATTTACATGTACATGTATATCAATGTTGGATAATATAAGCTTACTGTTTTTTATATGCCCACATTTTGGAAGTTTCTCACATTTTCATGTGACCGTACCGGTATATCATGTCGTCCACCTAACTCCCCCCCCCCCCTGTCTGGACGCTAGTCCAGGGGGATCACGTGGGTAAGACGCTGGCTCGCTAGCCTGGAGATCGGATGTTCGATCCCCGCATTGGCCGAGAAAGTTCATCCAGATTTTCCGGCGTGGTTTCCCCTTGTCATTGATGCAGGACGGAGGGCCTGACAAGGACAGCTGTCTAGTCATTCAGGTGATACGGAAAACCGAGGTCCGGTGTACACATTGGTGTGCGCGTAGAAGATCCCTTGGATGTTGGAATTCGATATAAGAGTAGGCCATAGCACACTGTATGGCGTATGCCCATCTTCATTAGCCCAGTTTAGGAGTAGGTTGTTAAACCCCATTTCATTCATTCATTCATTCATTGGATGTCAACTTCCACAATTTGTTTGTGGGCACTCGACAAGTCACAATTATCCGAAATTTTCCAAAGATCTCGGTTCCTTTTGAAATTGACATGTGCCCGACAAAAAGGCCGCTCTGTCTACACCAATTGTGTAATCAGATAAGCAATCTGATTGGTTGATGATTTGGGGCACGATATGGATGATACGTTGTGTAGGCAGAAAGCGTCAGCTTGTCATTGACAACCTTATTCTTATTTTAATCTCTAGATATCATGATGTATTTATATTTAAAATAAAATCAAACTTACAGATAAATAAAAACACAGGTCGATCCCTGGTAAAATTGCAGAAAGTAAAATATTCAATTGTTAGCTTGAATGATGGCTACTTGTCAAAAAAGATTGTTTCTAATAAACATATCTTATATCACATGACGTCAATTCATCATTCAATGCATTACTAAACGATCAAATTTTCCATGCCCACGGCATGTGTATTCATTGTTATGTTTTATAAACAGCAACAGTAAAGACGTCGTCTTTTGCTGGCTCCCCAGTCACGTGGATATAAGGGGGAATGATCAAGCAGATTTTGCTGCCAAAGCTGCTTTAGATCTTCCCCAATCACCCTTTTTAATACCATATAAAGATTTTAATTCGTGTATAAATCATTTTATTTATGACCGCTGGCAACGGTCTTGGGATTTTGCAGGCACAAATAAACTTCATCACATTAAGCCTCTCCTAGGAGATTGGCCCAACTCCTATAGAACCAACAGGAGGGATGAAGTTGTTTTGTGTCGCTCTCGCATTGGTCATACTTTTTTAACTCATATTTTCATTTTGAAGCGAGAGCCTCAACCGGAATGTGTTCACTGTCATGTTCCTTTGACAGTGAAACACATCTTGATTGGGTGCAAACATCTCAAGAACATTAGATCTAAATATTACCGTTGCCAGTCAGTACGTCAGCTATTTGCTCAACCGGAGCTATATGACAAAGTGCTAACATTTTTAAAAGAGACAAACTTTTATAATCAATTTTAATTGTATATATTTAATCATGTATATCGTTTTAAATATTTATATATGTAAAAGATTTGTTATATTTATTTTTAATTAATATATTTTCTGTGATATTTGTTTTTATTTACATATATAAATTCATTTATGTGATATTGTTTTAATTTGTCTCAGATTCACCATGGAGCTGACGTGCCATAAAACCATATTTCATTCATTCATTCATTTATAAACAGGCGAGATAGTTCACGTCAGTACAATGGTACAATGGCACGTAATTCAATATGCACACGGCCCACTATGGCAAGTCAACTGAATAGACGATACATACATGCAGTATGTAACTTAAATGACGCGTTATTTATAATACATTTTACACAACACATAACAAGTATATGTCTTATTTAACATTGTTTTTACAGTCAATATATTGGAAATGAAATGAACTGAAATGGGGTTTAACGTCCTACTGTTTTGCTCCGAACTGGGCTAATGAAGACGGGCATACGCCATACAGTGTGCTATGAGGGAAATTTTGCCCGGACAGCGGCACTACGGCCTACTCTTATATCGAATTCCAACTGCCAAGGGATCTTTTACGTGCACGCCAATGTGTACACGGGACCTCGGTTTTTCGTCTCATCCGAATGACTAGACAGCTGTTCTTGTCAGGCCCTCCGTCCTGCATCACTGACAAGGCGGACCCACGCCGGAAAATCTGGATGAACTTTCTCGGCCAATGCAGGGATCGAACACCCGACCTCCAGGCTAGTGAGCCAGCGCCTTACCCACTTAGCCACCGTGATCCCCTCAATATATTGGATTAAATAGAATTCAGACTGAGCAATTATTAAAGCCACTATTACATTTGGTTCCAATGATAGCTATCTGTTTAATTTGATATTGAGATTTAATAAGTTTGTTTTACGGCGTGGTTTCCCCTTGTCGGTGGAACAAAGGCGGAGGGCCAGACAAGTACAACAGTCTAGCCGTTCGGATGGGACGGAAACCCGAAGTCCCATGTACACGTTGACGTGCACATAAAATATCCACTGACATTTGGAAATCAATGTAAGAGTAAGCCTTAGCGCCGCTGTCCGGGTAAAATGTCCCCCATAGCACACTGTATGGCGTATACCCGTTTTTCATAAGCCCAGTCGAAGCAGAACAGTAGAACGTTAAACCCCATTTCATTTTTCTTTCTAGGTGGTAAATCAATGAAGTAACTGTAAAGGCAGTTTGAAATTCGGCGAAATTTAAACACCTTTAATTTTGTATGATTACTGCTAGGATTTCTAAACACCCAGTCCATCACAAAACGCACAATCAGTAGGTGATGAAAACCAACTAAATTCAGACAACAATATTATATCAATCGCCTACGTATTCTGTTGTTATCCAAACTAGATGTCATAAGAACATCAATGGAACAATGTTACAAACTGTAAATAGTGCAAGAAAATTCAGGTTTACAACAACGGGACTGGCGGTTATAAACCGGCATTTCTGTCATCTAGCAATGTCATAGAATTCTTGTTACGCCATATTTTTATTGATACTTTGGTTTTTTTTAATGTATGTCTTACAATTTTATGGCACCAGCCATATTCATTTAATTCGTTTATTTGACAAGTGTGTATGTTGAATCTCAGTTACCACACCTATGTTGTTGGTTGTTTATGTGTTACCATACCTATCCATGTTTTGAATCTGTAATCATTGTTCTGTTCATTTTTGTTTCCTTTGAGTATCTTTATTTGTGTCTATTTCGTGAAAGTATAGGTAATTTGTATCTTATATGTACGAAAGACGCCTAAAGTCTGTAAAAAAAATCTATTTTTCATATCCTATAGTAACTTAAAAAGGTTTCTATGGTATAATGAGACTGAGACATATTCAGTGCAACTGTATTAAACTTTGTCAGAACGGCGACGACGGTATCCAGCATACCAAACTCTGAACCGGTTTCTTCACCCTAATTATATATTCACAATCAAGGCTTTCGTCCACTCGACACAAATTAGGTGATGTCGGGACTAACACATGATTCAATGTGTAGGGGGTCTTTAGCAGTGAGAGGAAGCCGAAGGACACGGAGAAAACCCAGGACACTGGACAGGCAACCCTAACCCTAACCCTACTCCTTGTCACGTAGAACCGGGGAATTGAAACCATATTTTGTCTAGACTGGTGATGGTCTTGCACCTCTACAATATAGTATTTGACCAGGGTTTATACCAAGATATTAGGCTATACAAGATGTAAGGCTATACATGGACATTACATTTATTTCATTTTTCACTGATGAAAATTTCTTTAGGGTGTCAGGGTGGTCAATTAGTCGACATAAATTGCTATGGTTGCTGCGTTTATTGGAAATCGACCACGATACATAAAAATTGTTTATACTAGGGATGTCCCCCCCCCCCCTGGAATTGTAGAAGCGGAGGTTCCGGGGTGGTGGAAACGTCAAGTTTGGCGTGAGGTCTGGGGGAATTACCCGAGAAATTTATAAAATTGGAAAGTCTTAAGACCATATTTCTGCTCATTTGAGGTGTATACGTGTATTGGGTTCGAGAAAAGCAAGGCCAGACGGCGCTATTTCGATAACCCCGCGTTGCTTCTCTCAAAAGGTTTATGTTCCAAATAATAGAGTTTTAAAATTTCAACAAAACATCGCATACACGAATGGAGTGGTTTATTTATTGATCAAAACATCGCGAACAAGAATTGAGTGATTTATTTAATGATAAAGAGCGAAGGTGTAAACGGTTGGAATAAACATGACACAATAAATTGTTGTTTTCAACTCTCTTATATATAAATGGGACTGCGCACTTACCTCGCATCTGAACGACTACACGTTTCTCCTTGCCAAGACCTCCATTCTGCACAATGGCCAATCAAGCGGAAACTCGTTTATGAGGCAGAATAGAAGTGGTACCATGCAGCACCAACCTCATCGATCCAGCATGTCTACCGTATTATAATGAACATGTGTAATCCGATTCCTGAGAAGTGATATCATGAAGTCGGAGGGCCGGACAAGGACAGCGTCTGGTCGTTCGGATGGAACGTTAAACTCCATTGCATTTATATGTGAAAAGTGGTTTCATGTGCTTCCTACATGAAGCGATATTTATAACTTGTATCTCAGAAGTCGACGATACTTGTATGTAAATCAATTATCGATTGTAATTAATACCGTGCGTAGGGATCTTTAGCAGTGGGGTCTTTAGAAGTTAGATTGGGTTACCATGAACACCAAAAATAGCTGAATGGATTACTCTGCCTCTCAGTAATAACCGCTTAAACCTCTAGCATGGAAGTAAAAATATATTGTATAGGCCCGGGTTTGATCCAAGGAAGTTCCTCAGTAATAACCTCTTAAGCCTCTAAAAAAGAGGTAAAAACGTACGTCCGGGTTTGGTCGAGGAAAGTACCTGGAGATTTTCCATCGTTTCTTCATCTTGTCAGTCGTATAACATTTACCTATTGCATTTAATTAACAAGTAAATATAATTATATTAATTATTATTACAACCTATGCCCCTGTATTATTATAACAATCTATACTCCTATCTTTAATAAGTCCCTTTATCATACAATGTAAAAACATTTTGTGGGGTGGGCTAAAATAAAAATCTGTACCTTTGTCCTTCACATTTTAAATACAATACATTGTGAAATATAAAGAAAAATATCTTGGCGGAACGAAATGATTTATTGAGGGTAAACTTATATTTTATATAATGCACATATACATGTATATGGTTATCGTGACACTCTATAGATATTAAATACACTATATTCGAAATTCTAAAAATAACATCTGAAGTATTTTACATAGATTGTTTGGCAAGACCACAACTCACTGGGCGGAACGAAATGTTCTGACTACAAAGCGCTAGCAATAGCTGGGCAATAAATAGTTTTATGACAAACCGCAGATATTAAATACATTACATTGTGAATTCTAAAGAAATATTTAAAGTGTGCAAACATTGTTTGTAAAGATTGTGGCTCTCTCGCGTGGAAAGAAATGGATTATTGGGGATATATATTATAGGGTTATCGCGACCCTATTATAGTACTTATTTCACATGCACATGTAGAGGGTTTGCGAATTAACGGTGCCCCACCTTGTCATAAAACACAATCAATGTATTCAGCCAGAAAAATTAGTTTGGTTCTCATTTGATCCTCAGAACAATACAATTAATTAGTATACAAAAGTTGTTTTACGGTCAAATTGAATTAATATCCTTTGGATTGAGGTTAAGTTCAGGGATATGGGATTCCATGAGGGAATAGACACCTTAATAGTTATATTGCCGTTGATGTGGGGTTAGGTTGTGTGAAAGATGCTAGAATTGATCACTACCATCTATATACGAGTCGCGGTATATTTTAGGTTGTGTCGACGATACTAGAATCGGTTACCAGCATATATTCGAGTCCCTTAACACCAAGCGTATCATTGTGTCCTTTTCGATTATGGCATTTTACGCCCAATATCCAATGGAAAAATCATGTTATTCTATTTATTTAACTGGAACATTAATAGTGTATCCTATCATGTGTGGAAAGTATATTCTAAAAGATTTCATTCTGTGGTGTTTTTTCCAGAATTCCTGAAGATATTAGACATAAAAAAATACATTTTTTTTTATTAATTTCTTCTCAAATCCTCTTATCGCCCATATTCCACAATATTTTCGACTTTTGGTAGCTTGTTTTTTTTTGTCTGTGGTGCTGTTTTCCCCCAAAAGATCCACCAGATATTGGAAATGGAAAATAATTCAATTTTTTCAAAAATTTCTTCTCAGACCCCCTTATCGCCCGTGTGTTATTATATTCCACAAGATTCCTTCTCGAGACCCTTTACCTGTCTAACCTCGTGGATATTCTTAAGATCCTTACGGGCATGTAAGTTAAAAATAAACGTCATAGTTCAATAGCTTTATGGCCCTAATAACCGAACGGCCAGACTGTTGAATTATTGACAAGGATGTTACGAGAAGAACCTTTTTAAAACTGGTCTATACATGTCCTGGGTGACACCTGGGAAACTTATAAGGAAGGTGTCGCAACTGATCGAATATCTTTACACCATTACAAGGACGTTTTGTTGTTATTAGATAATTAGCATTAGAGAAGGATGTCCAGGTACAATTTGTTTACCTCGTATTGCGCGTGTAAATATATATAGACATGACATTATTTTATGTATGTCACAATGACCAAAGTTTTCCACGTTATGTTTACAGTCTACCCAGAAAGATAACCCTTCTAGATGTCATATTTCATTTCTTTCTTATCTATCCCCACCTGCCGAAAATAACACAGGTAACTCTTTGTATCGCGGTGTCCTATTTACTGATATTTTTATCAACAAAACCCTTGTTTAGACATTCATTATGGGTGTTTTATTCAAACTTTAACTGTTTGTGCGACATCAGTTTAAAAGGACATGGCCACATATTTTAGCTGTGTTAAACTATGCAGTTTACCATGTAGACAGCTGGTCTCGTTGTTAGATGCTACTGGCCAAAATACACTACGTCTAAACATGGTATTTGTAAGTTTTTCATGTATCCCAAAGAGTCCTATGTGCGTCAGATCCATTGTATGATGGTGGTAACTGTCTGAAGGGTGAATTACATTAAACGTGACCGTGAACGCGGCGATGACTTTTGATTTACTGATTCTTTGTCCTCTTTACAGGCAATAAATAATAAGCAGCTTGTACACCCTTTAGTAGCAGTCATTTATCGTCTGCTACTATCACACGAGTTTAACGACAAGGACACCGTCCTTTGCTGGCTCCCCAGTCATGTTGATATTAAAGGGAATGATCAAGCAGACTTAGCTGCCAAGTCTGCTTTAGATCTTCCCATGTCACAATTTCTTTTACCTTTCACCGATTTCAGATCGTCCATTAACTTGTTTATATATGACCGCTGGCAACGGTCTTGGGATCTTGCAGACACAAATAAACTTCATCACATTAAGCCTCTCGTAGGAGACTGGCCAAGCTCCTACAGAACCAACAGGAGGGATGAAGTTATTTGTGTCGCTCTCGCATTGGTCATACTTTTTTAACTCATATTTTCATTTTAAAGCGAGAGCCTCAACCAGAATGTGAACACTGTCATGTTCCTTTGACAGTTAAGCACATTTTGATTGAGTGCAAGCATTTCAAGAATATTAGATCGAATTTTTACCGTTGTCAGTCATTACATCACATGTTTGCCCAACCGGGTTTATATAGTAAAGCATTAGACTTTTTAAAAGAGACAGGATTTTATCATAAATTTTAATTGTATATATATATATATATCATTTTATTTTTGTATTTAATAATTATATGCATAAACGTTGTATTTTATTTTTAATTTTGTTAACTGTGATATTGTTTTTGTTTATGCATATGTTTTTCTGTGATATAATTTAGCCTGTCTCGTAATATTCACCATATGTTTGGCGCAATATATCCCGGTTGGAGCTGACGTGCCATAAAACAACATTTCATTTCATTTCGGTCGTATCCTATTGAGTAATAGGGTAATATTACGAGTATGCTACGGACGGTATATTACATATTGTCCCGATATCACAGTGTATGTCTATACTGCAGATATCCAATTGTTTCAAAGCATATATAATGTAATGTAATGGGTGATTCAACTGGTACTGGTCTAACATGTTTAACAGTTGTGGTTCATATTCTCAGGATTTGGTCACTCATGGGTCTACTTCAGAGCCTAATAGTTTATTAGATGTGGGGATGGGTCGTTGTTTAGCTCATTTTAATCTATTTACATACATCATAAAAAATATGGCAAATTAGGTACATACGGAAAGTAGAGACACTCAATTCTTACAATAAAACTACTGGATTCCATGAAAAACACCCATGGAGCGCGCAAAGGGTAGACATGTAAAGGTATCACTAACTGGCAACGCGTCGGTTTGATAAAGGAGGCGCTTTGTATGTGCTGATCAAATTATTAGCGGTTGTGAGAGCAGTAAGAGACATAAATGTACAGTAGTTGGAAAGTTTTTTATCAAAATATATCACCAAATCATACAGTTTAAACGTGGGAAGGTATCTGTAAAAGATAGAGGGGTTCAACGTCATTTTGGGACTAAAATATGGTTTAATTATATTTGAATAATCCGATTGCACATATGGGTCTTTAAAGTCATCATATAAGAAGTCAATAACCCTTGCGTGGCATTTAGCGATTGAACAAATTAAAAAAGACAACGTAATACATATGGAAAACAATCACTGGTTTCTACACTCATAGCACGGCGTTTCCATAAGTATTCTCATATCGTTTTCAAGTACAAATGATATAAGTCACGACGTTTCGATAAATATTCTCTTATCGTTTAATTGGGATGGGAATCTAGAAATAGCTATTATTACCCGGGGGATACAGATGCCACATTTTAGCATTAAATAAAGGACTTCAAGAGATTCCTAACCATATAAAAAAATTTTTTTTCAAAATAGTAGTTTGGCCCTGATAAATTCCAAAAACGCACGTCTTCTGTTCCCCTATTGGAATTTTAGGATTTTACCAATTCAGTGACATGGGTTGTATTTAAAGATCAAGTAGTCTACCCGTGATCATTTCCTTACTCTGGGACCACCGTTGTTCCTGCTCAATAACAGGCCTAATGATCTAAAGTGCACGTATTTATAGCCTATTACAACATAAGGTATTGAAAAGTATCTTTACTAAACAGATTTGTCAACTTCAATTTTATGATACTGGATGTAATCATTATTATAATGTATTCCGCTTACATATACTTGAAAAAAAGTTAATTGATATAGTTTAAAACAAAAGCCATAACGAATGTAAATACCAGGATGAAGTCAAATGAATAACAATATATATACAAACTCATGAGGACAATATTTCTTTAGATTTTTACTTTATTGGTTATTTTCAGAGATTTCAACTTTCCCCGTGAAATGCTTTTTTGCCGAAATTAACACATTTAAAGAATTCTCTCTTTTTAGTGTAAAAATATAATTTTGTACCTCGCGTTTATTATTTAAACCATGATGCTAAAAGGAATATGAAATTTATTTTCCGGAATCTGAAATACGGAAATGGGTCTAAAAATACGTAAAACCTTTCAAATCGAAATCTCCCCGATTTATTTTCACAACGATTGTTATACATAATGATACTAGTTATCTGAAAAACAATTGAATAGTTTCAGTGTTGGACTCCAGCCTGCAGGCCGCGTGGATTTTCGAGAATCCCAGTCTAGGAAAACCGACGTTAATCTGTGACGGGAAAACACGTATCTGACGATGAGATTAAAAGTTTGCAAATTTTTTATGAGTTTTTTATGAATTTCGCCGGATGCATTGTACATAGGAGTTCACAGGATATATGTCTTATTGGTAAATGTTAGCAGGGAAAAGTTTGGCAGGCTTTGTGACGCGCCCTGCAGTCCAGCCAAGAAATTATTCAGTTGTTTTTTTGTTTTTCAGACAACTAATATTATGAATAGCATTCGTTGCAAAAATAATTTGGATAGATTTTGATTTAACAGTTTTTACGTATTTTTGAAACAGGTTCGGGTCCTATGCTGTTCAGGGTATAAACCAAGGTTTTGTAAATGAATATGAATTGTTCGGTAGGTTAATCCCGAAATTACATAGTTCCTTTTAAAGGAATATATTCTTAAAGCGCTTTAAATATCTGGATGTAATAGACTTGTTGTAGAAGTTACACAATAAATTATAATTCCCCACCCCTACTAAGTATTGTGATTACATAATAAAATAGTATCTTAGTTTATTTTATGTCACTGTCTGTAACCTGGCAGGTATAACGTCATTATGTTATCTACTGATTATAGAGCTCACTGTGCTACCTGAGAGATATGTGCAACCTTATGATACCTTAATTACAATAAATCATATAATTTATTCAGCTCGAGGTAAGACTTAGAAATAAATATATACAGTTGGTTTAACTTGAATGCAGATGTTTATTATCTGTGTTGCATATATATCACCCTTCAGTTGAATCACGTTATATATTTTATGTTTTAGGGTTCATATCGTCTTAAATATTTGAATGTAGATATTATCTATATTGAAAATATATCACCCTTCAGTTGAATCACGTTATATTTTATATTTTAGGGTTCATATCGTCTTACATATTTGTCAAGTGTGAGCGGGATCTCTCTACACACTTGTGTTCTTATACGTGAAATAAAATTAAATGGGGTTTAACGCCCTACATTGTACTATAAGGGTAATTTTGCCTTGACAGTCGTGTCACGTCCGACTCATATTTTTAATTCCAACCGTAAGGAGTTCATTTACGGGCACGTAATGCGCAACGTTTTTTCGTACAAACCGAACGACTAGACGTTTTTCCGTACCAGGTCCATTGTCCTGCACGTCTGAAAAGTCGGAAACCACGATGGAAAATATAGAGGAACTATCATAAACGCCTAAATTGGTCTCAATAACTAGAAGTTATATATGGTGTCATGCACAAAGCAGGATATGCTTAATCGTTCAGAATCACCTGGCACAACGTGACACGGACCTTATGTTGTCATCTGACAAATAGATGTAGCTCGGCTTATCTAATTTCCCCCTTCGTTATTTTTATATCTTCGGCTTCGTCTGGGCCGTTTTATGGATATCAAACTACTTTGATGGATAGTCCATTCAAATTTGTTCAAACGATCTTGGTCACGCCCCACCGTTTTAAAATTTATACATTTTCACACGTTTTTGACTGTACAGACTAGAATACAAACAAAAAAAACATCCTGGATCAGATAACAGACTAATTAGTATAAATCATATCCTTTTGCGCGATAAACAAAAGTCTAAATTTTCACAAAGCTATATTTGGCTCTTTTCTTAGAAAGTGTTATCTATTTGTTTATTTAATCTGATGTGGATGATATTGACTTAATAATCTTTTTATTTAAGTAACTAAAGCATTTTAAAAAAACCCAGAAAGGAAGTAATAAAATAAGTTTCGACCTCATTATTTTAGTTTTCGTTTATAAAACAGTATTTTCAGTCTAAAAGTTTGCTCTGAATACAAACAATACCTAGTGGTTATTATGCAATTTTATATTTCACGACATACATGTAATTAATAATAGATTAAAATGACTCTTTCCTCGTGTTAATTATATGAAAAAACACAGATTTTATAAATCTACACAAGTTTGTGTTAATGCATTAAAAAGAACACAGACCTGTGCCAATGCAATGCCAAACAACACAAGCTTGTGTAGAATATTTTTAACACAATTCCTTGTGTTGAGATCCAACACAAGAGTTTTTTCAGTGCATGGTTTATTGAAACGTTTTGTTTCAGTCGTGGATTTTGGAATCGCTTGCTCAGCTACATCTTGGAGAATTGAAGTGGATAAGGCCATGGGCTCTTCTGCATCTTCCAATTCCTTTGATCAAAAGAGAAGAGACACAAAGATTCAGAAAGAGCCTTATGTAACTTACACCTCTAAGGTCTTTCTACAGAAGAGGTACCAATACTATTAATCAAGATAGGAAAGTGGTCACTACCACACAGATCTTCATTTACGCTCCATGTAAAATCCCGAAACAGGACCAGCGAACAAGTGGATAGACCGAGGGAAGAAAGGGAAGCTGCGGCAGTATGTAAATAAGTATGCGAGTCATTAAATAAACACCAATTATTAATGTTAATGAAGTCCGCTATTTGTTTACCTCTGCTGTTATCATCTGGACTAAGCCAAAGTGGATGATGAGCACTGAAATCGCCCGTAATTATAAACGGGAGAGGAAGTTGTGCAACAAGGTCCTCGAGATCACTGCGGTTTAGATGCAAACTGGGAAGAAAATATATAGAGCAGAATGTTATAGGAATATGTAAAGTCGAGTTGAAGGTCACTTGCCCCTGAAGGATAGAAACACCCCCATGAGCTTTGACATCATTAGTTGAGTGTTGATGGTAACTAACAAAGTGTCAGAATTCCTTAAGAAAGTTTCTTGTAAACAAATAGCTACAGGAGTATGCTTTTCAACCAAGACAATTAGATTGAATAATGGAATTTACCATTGCCAGGGATAATTTATTACCGTCCATCAGATCAACCCCATATTTAGTGAAATTAGTAATAGGGTCTTGTGAACCTTTTGTAACCTTCTCGCGCAACTTTTCAAATTTCTTTTGTTTTGTAGACATAAAAACTTGTTCCTCTGAGGTTGGGATAACCGTTGGCTGCGATCCGGACCCAGTGGACCTGGGATCAGGGGTTGCAGCTTTCGATTTATCCATTTGGGGTGGCCCCCTGCCATTCTGGGTGGAAGTATTGGGATTTATCCCAATAACTTCAGATTGGGGCAAGGAATATGAAACCTCACCAGGCAAGGAAAGGGTTGTTTGAATCGAGCTCTCACATGAATGAGGAGAGCTCGAAACCCCTTTATTTTGATCTGATGCGGTCAAAGTCTTTAGCTCCTGCTTATCAGGCCAGGTTAAATCTGCCTGAATCGAGATCGATCTGGTGGAAACTGGACTTGTAAAAGATTTCCCTTGTGCTGCAATGGGAAAAGGTGCAGTTAAATCCACCTGCTTTTGAGCATCGAAATAATATTATGGTATCTTTCGTTCAGACCTGACCCGTTGGATTCTTTTCTCTTTTTGTCATATTGGACATTCACGGGAATAAGCAAAGTGTTTTCCCTTACAATTCACACCACAAACCTCAGCTTTGCAGGTTAGCTCTCTTGTGGCCAGCATAACCACAATGAGCGCACGTGTTTTTACCCCTGCGGACAGTTTTACTGTGTCCTAACTTTTGGCACTGGTAGCAACGAAGAGGATTGGATATGTAAGAATCCACAGGTATGTATAAATAACCTGCCTTGGGAGTCTTTGGTATGTCGGGACGATTAAAAATGGGGATGTAGGTGCTTGTTTGAATCACCTTACCTCCTCGACGAACACTAATTCGTTTGACGCATTGTACACCTTTAGAAGAAAGGTATTCTACCATTTCTTCCTCACAGTTGCCTTTAAGGTGCCGGCAACGTATTACACCTCTACTAGAATTTAAAGGCCTGTGAGAAGACACCTTAATAGGAATGTCTGCCGAAGATGAAGATTTAAGAAGCATGGTAGCATGCTGTTCTTTGGCGCATTCTATATTGGGTTTTCCGTTTTTTTTAGACGCAAGCTCGCTAGCCTACACGTCGCGTGTTCGATCCCTGCATTGGCCGAGAAAGTTCATCAGGATTTTCCGACGTGATTTGCCCTTCTCAGTTGTGCAGGACGGAGGGCTGACAAGGGCAGCTGTCTAGCCATTCGGATGACACGAAAAGCCGAGGTCCCGTGCACGTAAAATATCCCTTGGCAGTTGGAATTTGATATAAGCGTAGGACACTGCATGGCGTATGCCCTTCTTCCTTAGCCCGGTTCGGAGCAGAACAGTTGGGCGTTAAACCCCATTTCATTTCATTTAGTTTTCTGATAGCCGTGGGCTCGCCGGCTAAGCCAACTTGATTATCAAAAAAAGGTGACATTTGTCTTTTGAAGGTCTCTCAAATAAGAGGAACCACGGCCAAAACTTTGACATTTTACAATCATATTAAATATATTTGAAACGTTCTCTGAACGTTCTGTTTATATTTATTATTGTCTTTAATTACTGGTGTGGGGGGAGGAATTCATAAAGTATTTTTTTATAGTTCACCCTTCGTCCGCCCCAAGGTTACTACCCTGCCTGCCAGTGGGTGGGGGGAGCAGCGCGGATAACCTGTGCAAGGCTTCAGGGCTCGACGAGGGGTGTACTCAAGCCAGAAAGTAAAATTACTTTTTTAACCTGATTAACCCAAGCCGACGCACTATAGAATGTACTCAGAGCACAAAGGTAAACACGCTGAGTTTAAAAAACCACAAAGCATTGGAATTGAGAATGTACATTCTACAGTGCAAAAACGACCAAAGCCGATTGATCAGAGTGGGCCACTCTGAATTCCTGTCTACCATGGGCCAAAGTAATGTGTTGCGGACAAATGGCTCGCAAGCCAAATCCCCACTCAATTACCAAGATTCCACTCTCATACCTTGTTAACTATTATTACGTAATATATATCGTTACATTTAGTATAAACCCAAACAGTTAAAATACTTGAAAGATTAGTGCGATATCAATTCGGACATTGGTCAGTTGCTATTTTGACTAAAATTAGATACACTATATCAGTTGATTATGTAGTTAAGCTTAGTTTGTAAATCATCAACTAAACCGCCACAACTAGTGTTGTTGTGTCACCCGACTGAATTCAAATAAGATTTATCTGAGATACGTTATAATTCAATATCGGACATGTCAACGTTGCGTGAAGAACTGGTTTCATACTATATTAACTTACGTATTTTATAAGATAGGTTGGTTGGAATAAGTAATGATTACATTAAAGAGTCAAATGTTTATTGGAGCATGATGACCAGATACTGTTGTGTATTGTACAAGAGATATTGCGGCATTTTAAAATTCATTGGGTTAAAGTTGTACTTGAAAATATTGAACACTGGACGCTCTGTTCTGACTGTAATATCAACCTGTAATGATATGAAGCGCGCATTATATCCAATAGATATTCCCCAGGAATGGCAAATTCAGGGAACACTATTATATTATTGCGTCAATAGATTTAATAAAGGGTAGATGACTAATATTTTAACACGCATATCATGGTGTAGTACAGAAAGGTTGCTTGGTTGTCTTACGCCTTTCAACTTGGAAAATAAAAACCTTATTGAAAATGACAATAACATTTCATCAAATTGTATTCATTTATTTTTTCGGGAGTGAAATTCCCGGCCGAAATGCAGATTAGATAGTATTAATTTTATATAAACATAAAATAAAGTTTTTGAAGTTGTTGGAGTCCTGCATGAAAGCAGTTTGTTTCTAGAGAAGGTTAAACCAATGACAATCATTCCTCTGCATCAAATAGTTCCGATATGACAGCTAATATCCTCTATGATACTACTTCATAAATAGTCACAGGTAGCCGTCAATATTAAAACACACTGCTACAGTGGTTTGGTTTGCTATTAGTGACAAGTTGATCAAATATGAAGCAGTGCCAAAATCTGAAGCTGTTCTGTTTACACCTTGAATTTTATTTTATAGGGATGTTCTGTTTTAGTTAAAGTAGATAATTAAACCCAGTTTGTTTACTTCTATGGACTGCTTATTTCTATTGACATGCCCAAAATATACAATAAACGCTTGGTTGACTTAATAAATAGAATTGAGTATTTATATTTAGATAATAAAACTGGATATTTCGTCACAAAACGCTCTTAAATCATTTACCCCATTCCCGCCCAGATGCCCGAAGCCCAGCGATGCGTTTAAGAATAAATACAACTTTCAATTGATATAGTTTGCGAGAAGCTCCATATGCTTGGATAACAATAACTTAATAGTCCATGGATTTCTTTTAAATATAGGTAATTGGGTTACACAAGTATAGTGGTGATTTTCGAAGACACATATTCTGCTGAAGTGACACTTTAAGACACATCATTACATATCTTCACATTCATGCCTGTCAATTGCATTCTTACATAAACCAACGGATACCCTGTGAAAACTTTAATTTCTTCTTCAACAGGGCTCAAACTCAATATTTTTCATAATATCCGAATTTAAAATTCAGTATTGACCCATTTCAATCAATGTTAAAGTTGTTATAATCAGTACACGAGTTGTTCATTCTATGGTTCCGGGTGTCATTTGTAATGAAGGAAGAAAACATACCCTACAAGACAATGCGAAAGTATAAGTAATGGCTATTTCATAAACGACAAAATAATAATAAAAAAAAACGGTTAGAATTGACTAAGGAGGCGTAAAACGTCTATAATTCATTATAAATTACTGTTTTTAAAAACTGATTGAAATACTTTATATGCATTCATATTACATTAATATGTGCCTTTAGACCCATTTCCGTATTTTAAGTTTCCGCAGAAGAAAGCCATTTTCCCTTTAACATCATAAACGCGGGGTACAAAATTACATGTATACATTAAAAAGTGTCAATTCTTTAAATGTGTGTTCATTTCGGCGAAAGGGCATTTCACGGGGAAAATTGAAATCTCTGAAAATTACCAATAAAGTAAAAATCTCAAAAAAAAATAAAATAGATTCTCCGGGAACTATTAGCCGCAAGATTTCGTATATATTGTTATTTTGTTTTAATATCGTCCTCATGATTTTGTATATATTGTTATTCATTTGAATTCATTTGACTTCATTTTGTTAATGCCATTCTTTATGGCTTTTGTTTTAAACTATATGAATTAACTTTACTTTAAGTACATGTAAGTGGAATACATTATGATATATCTTACAATTAGAATTAAGATAGGTCTGTTTAGTAAAAATAACAAAACTGATTGATGTTTCAATACCTGATGTAGCAGTTTATAATAAAACCTAATATCGGAGTTCTACCTCAATTAAATATAATCTCCAATCATTAAATACGTGGTGACCGTTGAGCGTTTTGAGAATTCAAGATGGCGCCTAAGAAGGCCGCCATTTTAAATAATCCCAGATAACTGCTATGGTATTTAGTCTAGAATGATAATTTTGGTGTCTAACCGTATGTATGCGGGGTCAAGGAATACACTGAAAACGTTCATTATTTTGTGGGGTTATTAGATGATAGTAAAACCACACATTCCTGACAATATTGCCCTTTAACTCGTTAGCGGCGATTATTTCACCGAACCTAACTTTATCTAAAACAAATTATATATTTCTGGACATAGGAGCATGGGAGTGATAGGAGGCACAAGCTGTTTGTTGAACATTTAAAACAACAAAATCTATCCGCAAAACAGGAACATAACCTTCACAAAACTAGGTAATATCCAATTTAATGCTTTAGTCGTGTTTCTGGCTGTAACCCGTGACAGCACAATACTTTATATTCTAAGCCATTCCTAGTGCATCTACAAGCACGTGTACTACACGAGTTGTCACTCTTGCATCCACATCTGATGAGCCACATGACAGACTCCGGAGCAAGTTGACCGGTTGTAATGTTTTGAATTTAGTGTCCTCCCACCGGAATAAGTGGGCATTAGCCCCCTCTCCCATTTCATATCTGTCTTTGAATCAAGTGGGGTGGTAGCCTAGCCTTTAATTTGTACTGTATAACCATATATACAAAACTAAAATTTTATTTCGTTTGGTATGCAAACTGCTCGACAAATAGGAAAAAGTACCAATTTATTCCACGTCTAGTTGACTGACATTGTTAAGTAATACAAGAAATGCATCATAATATAATTAATTCAGTTCTGTTAGCTATAGGAGCGCATCAAATTTATAAATAGATCTCAATTTAACGTAGGTCACACGTCGTTTTACTTGTATTCGTTGTGCTTTTGGTAGTTTTATTGAAATGATTTCAAATTCTCGGGGAAAATCTTTAATGCGTTAAAATAACCATGCATATATGCCGATGAGAAATCGGGCTTTGGAGTACGTATATATCCGTTCTACTAGTAACCACACAGACGTAGAACCATATTATAAACTTCAAGATAATAGTAAGTGTCTTATTCTAGTATTATTTCTACAGTAGCCTATCATGCTTGCTTAAACAAAAGGCAAAATATAGTGTAAATAATGTTATGGGTTAGTGTTAATGAACATTCATTGTTAGTATTTATGTACATGTTTTAAGTCTCCCTGTTCCCCTACCTATCCGCAGCTTTTCGATATCTTCGTCTGAAGCATTATCGATTTTAATCAAATGTGTAATGCTTATTGACATGCTGTTAAGAATGTATAGAAGTGTATGCGTTATTATATTTATTTCAGTGCAAAGGATTATTTTGTATTTCTACAATCTGAAACACACATCTGATTCTTTTTGTCACAATTGTTTTTATTGTCTAGTTGTGTGGATTGTATCTACCAACCTAATGTATCCGCCCATAGATTTCCATTGTATATTGCTGTATTATTTATATTAGACCACTCAAGTCCAGAATATTCTTGCACGGTATTCGTTATAATGCATGCAAATTTACAAGAAAGGAATATGTGTGTGAAATAGCTTTATTTAACGCCCGCTTCCACCGAAGTGATATCGCAGACAATTACATATTATATACTAGCAGAATGCCCGGCTTCGCTCGGGGGTCATAACTCCGAAACCGGAAGTGGTAGACTAACGCCACCTGGCCTATGTTACTCCCCGGTCTGGGCTACCCCTATACCCCAAATTTCAGACTCGGGGCAGACCTAGTGTAGCCTCCAACCCCGAACAGACAGACAGACAAACGACAGTCACAAATATTAGTATAGATAGATACAGATGAAATATTTACAAGTATTAGGGAAGAAAGTGAAAAAATTAGTGAAACATATATATATATATTTAGTGACGGGACGATATACATTTAAACATTTGGACGTGGACATATCGGTGAAATCACAGTATTTGTGACAAAATTGTCTTATCAGGGTGAAAAATAAATTGCTTTGTCATTCTAAGCATTCGTGATTACAATACTAGAAAGT
Organism: Patella vulgata; assembly: GCF_932274485.2. NCBI lineage: Eukaryota > Metazoa > Mollusca > Gastropoda > Patellidae > Patella > Patella vulgata. The sequence goes on from NC_065879.2 coordinate 95,483,265, forward strand.
CATAAAGGGGAATAAGTGAATTGACTTTGAATTTTCTGGAGGTGACTGTTACATTGTTAGATGATGGTCAAATTGAAACTGACCTGTATGATAAGCCTACTGATACTCATCAATATCTTGATTTCTCATCCTGTTACCCTTCACATAGAAAAAGAAATATCCCATATGATCTAGCGCTAAGAGTCTGCACAATAGTTTCCAAGACTAACACAAAACTTAAAAAACTAACTGAACTAAAAGCATTTCTTCGAAAACCAAATTACTCACAGAAACTAATTGATGAGGCTAATGATCGAGCTCTTAATTTAGAGCATCCCAAGTTAAGAGAGCCAAAAGCAAAAATTCCTAAGAATAGTTTTAATTTACCACTAGTCATTGCATACAACCCTAATCAAGAGGATGAAATTTATTTTGTAAAAACATTTTCCCATGTTATTAAAAAGTGAGAGAATGGGAAATATTATGAAAAATTCAAGAATCATAAACAGTCGCAGACAACTATCAAATCTTAGAAAATTATCTTCTTATCAACAAATAAAACACCCACTGTTACAATTACAAAATGCAATGATTGTTTTACTTGTAATGATATTATTGAAGGGTTCTCATTTCAGATGAATAAAACTGAGATTCTTACAGTAAAACAATCCAAATATATTATTTATGGCATGATTTGTACTGGGTTTTGTGAAAAATATATCGGAAAATCTATAAAACAATTATTTATTACATCCATCTCTGGCTTTCTCTTGGGTTGGGTTAAATGCTGAAAATAATGTTAAGACATTTTCTTCTATGGTTTATAGACAGGGATATAGGTTACACATTCAGCAGTATTACATAACATTACCAGCTCATATTCATATCAATCTAATCTGGAAGCAATTTTATATAACTGGCTTAGATTTCCGTCAATTAATTAGAAGGGTGTCTCTGGTTGGTCAGCATTAAGCAAGTATTGTTGTGTACATGTATATATTGTCTTGTTATATTTTCATATTTTATCATTGCTTGATAATGACTAGAGAAGCCTAGTCGAAACGTCGCTCAGTAATCAGCAGTAATTGTATTCCATAGAATTGTGATTTGTTTATGCATAGAGTTATTGTATATGTAGACTGTAGACTTGACCATGGTGTTTAGGCCTACTCTTATAACAAATTCCAACTGCCAAGAGATCTTTAACGTTCACGCCAATGTGTACACGGGATCTTGCTTTTCATCCCATCCGTACGACTAGACAGCTGTCCTTGTCAAGCCCTACGTCCTGCACCACTTACAAGGGAAAACTTCCTCGATCAATCCAACCCGCGACCTCCAGCCAGCGTCTTACTCACTAAATAAAACAAACATGTAGTTTTTGTATAAGTAGGCTGTTGCCATGAAAATCAGTTGTTTGTTTGAATATGAAAGTCAAGTGTTAAAACAGCATCAAGTTGTGCCAATGAGATGTGATGTCATATTCATATCTATTCATGATTGATGGGCTGAAGTACAAGCGGTCCAGACACATTTAATAGATCAATGAACATGGATATTCTTTGAATGGCATTTAGTAATTGGAACATAATCAAATCAAATAAAGACTCTGTAGAAATCCCTTGCCGATAGAATCAATAAGGATGGAGTATAGTTAGAGACTCCCTTAAAGGAATACCTTGCCGATATAATCCAAGATGAATTGAATTTTAGTTTCAGATTAGATGGCTGTTTCTGTGATTTAAAATGAGGTTGTCGTTTGATACCAGGAGTGCCGTGCTCTCGTGCATTGTTTTAAAGACGTTGGGGTTTATGAGTAGCGACAATAATGTTATATGTCATAAAATGCAACAGAAGAAATTCTACTGTCATTCTTTAACTCATTTTAATAAAACACATTTTGTCACCAAAGCTGGTTTTTGATTTTGTTATTTCTTCCAGAATGGACCCGCCCTTGACTTATTCTACCTGCATATTGGACATACCCCGTCTTTATTAGCCCAGTTCGGAGCAGAACAGTAGGACGTTAAACCCCATTTCAGATCATTTCTATTGGACATAGCCGACATTCCTTTTGCTTATTCTACCACCATCTTGAGAGTTGTGAAATAATTAGAATGTGCTTCACAGAATCTTCATGTCCATAGCTCATCAATAACCTGTTTATTCTTTCCTATAAACATCTGGAGCTGCAGTGGCTGGATCGTTGTCAATTGTTTCCTATAAATATCGAGAGCCACAGTAACGCAGTAAATAAGAACGCTGGCTTGCCAACCTAGAGATCCTATGTTTGATCCTGATTTCGGCCAATAAAGTTTTTGATTATCTGGTGAAGGACAGAGGGCCTTCCATCGGACTAATTATTGTCTTTTGAGGTACTAAAAACTGAGGTCCTGTCTACACAAACTTGTAGGTTTTGTGCACTTTTAAAGATATGTCTATTTACAAATAAGGGCCCATTTTCAATATTACAATCCCGTCGATGGTTGCGTACTCTATCCCGTAGATGCATGGACGTCTCCCCTATGTAAAAATTTAGACACCCATTGCAAGTCAAGACATATATGAGATTTTTTGTATCACAGTTCATATTGTCGTTGACACTAAATGTAAACTTAAGAAAATTATATTTGTTATTTGGCGTAATATGGTCGCAACATTTGCATCGAAGATCCAGGCATTTAGATACATAAAAGCCGGTCCTTGTGATAGATGAATTGAATTTTGCTTTGGTTAGGAGGCGTTTGAGATTAGGTGAGTTATCTATAAAATTGTACCCTGTGTTAATCTAGACCAACAGCATATAAATATTAATTGGCTCAACCGTAAAAAAAAATCAAATAAAATTCTCCAAATCCTGCACTTGTCTTAAAAAAAATGAACAAATGCTGTTTAGCTTGTATTTGGAATAGAAAATGAAATATAATGGGGTTTAACATCCTACTATTCTACTCCGAACTTGGCTAATACGCCATACAGTGTGCTACGAAGGAAACTTTGCCCGGACAGCGGCACTACGGAACGATTAGACAGCTGTACTTGTTAGGCCCTCCATCCTGCATCACTGACAAGGAGGAACCATGCCGGAAAATCTGGATGAACTTTCTCGACCAATGCAGGGATCGAACACCCTACCGCTAGGCTAGTGAGCCAGCGTCTTACCGACCGTATTTGAAATCGTATTTGCAAACCATACATAGATATCACGTTCAATGTTGTTTGTGGGGTTGGATGGCCGAAAGGTTAGCACGTGCGCGCTGTACCATAAGGTATGTCATTGAGTCAACTGGTGTGGTTTCGATTCCCCGGTTGTACGTGACATGGAATAGGGTCGCCTGTCCAACCTAGTGGGTTTTCTCCGGGTCCTCCGGTTTCCTCCCATTGCTAAACACCCCTACGCGCAAGCGAATTATTGAAATAAAATTGAACCATGTTAATACCGAACCTACATGTAGTTTGTGTTGAGTGGACGTTAAACCCCATCAGACTCTCTCTCTCTCGCTCTCTCTCTCGAAGTTGCTTTCAATTTTAGCACTCCACCAAATCATTCAACCGGACTAAGAGCGAGTCGTTTGTATCAACAGAATGGTCCCGATCAGGTGCTCAATCGCCAAATTGAGCGAACGGTGGCGACACCAAACGACGTCATAATGATGGTTGCTAGGTAGAAATCAAAATTCTAAATTTGTTTACCCGTTCATGCTTAACATGTAAAGTGACTAGACATTTTTCGCCTTAATAATAGAAATAAGATAAAACAATTAAAATTTACACTGAACAAAAAAAGAAGTTGAATTATACATTGTCTTAATTTAGAAATTACATGAATGAAAGTTAGAAATTACAAGAGTAGAAGTAAGAAATTAGACGATAGCATGTTAGAATTTTGAATCTAATATACCGCCATAGTATACGGGAAACTTTTTAAACCCTTACAAATTCTTCAAATTTTTGTGATAGATCAATAATAGCAAAAATCTGTGTTAAAATTATATTTTTAATGTGTTTAACAAATTCTATCACACATGTAATATTGGTGTAATTAAGTATATACCTTATTTCAATATTGGGGTATTATATCGTTGCCCTGACTGTTTGTTTGTCCAAATTAGTTTGTGATTGTGAAGGTGACAGTTTTTTATACGCTAACATTTTCATGTAGACGTATATTTTTGTAGCCCCTGTCCGTCCGAACGTCCATCGGTCCGTCCACAATTGTTTGTGGAACCGTAACTTCATGGATTATGGCCCCTGATTGTACTGAAAGTCATGTTTTTAGCTTGTGGACCCTATAGAGGTCAAAATTTTTATACGCCCACATTTTCATGTGGACGTATATTGTGGTAGCCCCGGTCCGTCCGGACGTCTGTACACAATTGTTTGTGGACACTCTACAGGTCACAATTCTTATCCGATTTTGATGAAACTTGAAATATAGGTTTATCTCCAAAAGATCTTGGTTGCTTTTGATATTGGCATGTATCTGACCGTAACTTCTTGGATTATGGTACCTGATTGTACGAAAAATCAAGTTTTTAGCTTGTGGACCCTATAGAGGTCACAATTTTTATACGCCCACATTTTCATGTGGACGTATATTGTCGTAGCCCTTGTCCGTCTGGACGTCCATCCGTTTTTAGCTTGTGGTCCCTATAGAGGTCACAATTTTTATACGCCCACATTTTCATGTGGACGTATATTGTCGTAGCCCCTGTCCGTCCAGACGTCCATCCGTTTTTAGCTTGTGGACCCTGTAGAGGTCACAATTTTTATTCGATTTATAAAAAAAAACCATGTGTATATATAACCATTACACACTAAGATCTTGGTTCCTTTTCATAATCGCGCATATCCGAACGTAACTTCCTCGATTATGGCTCCTGATTGTTCGAAAAATCGCATAATCAAGGTTGAATTCGAATTTAGGGAAAATCAAAATGAAACTGCCTGACAAAATGTGTAAAAGTATGCAATATGAAGGCATTGGATACTCAAGATTTTAACTGGCCTGCAATTTAAAAATTTAATTAAAAAATGGGAAAGTGAGGCCAAGTCTCGAATATACCTGTGCCCTCATTACCACAATGCACACATCATGTCGAAAATAGAAACTGTGATAACTTGGCTCAGAATGAAGTAATTTGAATGAAATTTTCATTTTACATGTATATTATTTATTTTTGAACAATCATAGCAAGAATGGTCAGCTCTTTATCTAAATCTTTTCAAATTTTGTCCCCACCCCCGCAGATTGGCTGCAAAACCTGTGAACACTGGCCTATAATTTATTCACATTTGTTTCAAAGTTGGTGTGAAGCATAGATATTCAGTATTCCACAAATTTCCTTTCCAGTATTATCCCACCTAGTTCGAAAACCTTTAGCAAACGTGATAGAGGCCGTAGGGTTTTTTTTTGGTTTTTTTTATCAAATTTGGTCAACGTCACAGTTTTCCTTTCTGATATACTGCTGAATGTGTTGGCGTATTTCCACATTTTCAAAGTTTTTCTCGAAGACCGTTTCCTAAATTGTCACCAACTTAATGCTGTGGATAAACTGTTACAATTTAAATGTCTACTTTTGTATTTTATTACATTATATATGTATTTTTTGAATAAAGTATAGATACTTGTAGTATATTTTGTTGAATAATTATGTAAGTTGTACTGGTTTTTTGGCGTTTGATTGCAATTACATTTAGAATTCTGAATGGTTATTGATAAATACATGTATAGAGAGAAATGGGGATTAACTTCCACTCGAATCACACTAGGTCATTTTGGGACTAACATGTGGTTTAGTTTTATTTCAATATGTGACAAGGAGTAGGGTCGCCTGTCCAACCTCGTGGGTTTTCTCCGGGTCCTCCGGTTTACTCCCACTGCTAAAGGCCCCTACGCGCAAGCGAATTATTGAAATAAAAAATTGAACCATGTGTTAGTCCCGAAATGACCTTATTTGTGTTGAGTGGACGTTAAACCCGATTTCTCTCTCTCTCTCTTAATTCAATGACGGAACTTATGATGCAACGAACATGCGTTAACCGTTTGACCACCGAAACCTCGAGGACGAAATAGATAGAGAGAAATGGGGCCTACGATTCAGTTTCAGTTCAATAATTGTTTGCGCCAGGAGTCTTTAGCACCTCATATGGTTAAAGAAGATTTGGTTATTGGTTGACTGAATTTTACAATTACAACCACCAATAATAGATTATATTAAAGGTTTTAATTGCTCATTTGACATTAGAATTGCATCCGAAAATGATGTTTATTTAATGTTAGATTTACGTTAAAATGGTCGGTTAGATTTCCATCATTTTGCTCATCCTTTTAACGAAAATTTAACGTCAAGAAATGACGTTAATCTAATGTAGAGTTTACGTCATTTTTACGTCATATTTACGTCATTTTCTGACGTAAATCTAACGTAAAGTTTACGTCATTTTCTGGCGTAAATCTAACATAAGTGACGTAAACTTTACGCAAAATTTACGTTAGATTTACGTCAGAAAATGACGTAAACTTTACGTTAGATTTACGTCAGAAAATGACGTACATGTAACGTAAAAATGACGTAAACTTTACGTTAGATTAACGTCATTTCCTGACGTAAAATTATCGTTAAAAAGATGAGCAAAATGATGGTAAACTGACTGACCATTTTAACGTAAATGTAACGTAAATTTAACATCATATTGTTATGTGGGAGAACGGCTAATCTAATATCCATACTGGCTGATGCGTGGAACTTTTTAAATGTTAGACGTCGAGAGTCTGTTTTAAACATCAGTTATTCTGCTTGTAAACTAATCTTATTGCCACTGACTCATGTTCTTAAGCTGATAAGAACAGGATGTGGAAACGATGACGTGTTAGTTTCTTTACAGATGTTATTCATATCTTTATCAGATTTCTACGTAAAGAACAACAATGTACCGCTCATATTTACTTCTAAGAAGCAGATATTAAGAAGCTGTGATACAATTTGTAATACATTGGAGAGCAAAGAGTAAAAACATGTTCTTGGAAAAATTCCGTAAACCGGATATACAATATGATTTATTATAGAAACGTAAATAGACTACGAAGAACAATCTACACTAATAAATCCGTTCTGGATATTAACTCAGTTTTACTGTATCTAATATAATATTTTGATTAGGATATTAACTCAGTTTTACTCTATCTAATATAATATTTTGATTAGGATATTAACTCAGTTTTACTGTATCTAATTTAATATTTTGATTAATTTATTGAGAGTAATTTTATACCAGTATACAATTTAAGATTATAATTTTAAACAATGTATTTATATTTTCTGTAAATAATTTCTATCGGGGGATGATTTGCTATTAACTCCGGCTTGTTTTCAAATCCGGTAATTATATATTGTACTTAATAAATATTTATAGAATAGATTGTGTTTAAAACAGAAATAGCACACTAATTATTTTGTTCTTATCTGTGGTAATACAATACATATTAATTAAAGTCCAATCATGCCAGTATAAAAGTGAATATAGAATTAAAGGGACTTAACCAATCTATACTTTAGTGAATATAACTCTTATAACTTTGCATTTCAAGCTGTCATTTGTTCCTATATAATAAATGCATACAGTTGTGTGTGGGTGGGTGTACCTTTTATATTCCTCGAAGTGCGTTGTTTGATTGAACTTGAATAAGGCAATGTAGGAATTGCAAGAAGGAAGTGTTCCTTGTGAAGATCTGTAAAAACAAAATGACATTTCGATATCCAGGTTGAAGGCGGAATTATAATATAAATATACCAAAAACTAGAATAATTTATGTATCATTTATGGACTAACTCCAAATCAAAGATGAGATACATGTAGTTCCATTTAAAGTTACTTGGACTAAAAACATATTCAAACTAATTAATCTATCCAAATTTTGCTTCACATCTTTTTCAAAACATTGAATTTGTGAGGGAATACCCTTGCTATAAAAAAAATCGATTAAAAGAGGGCATGTTTGAGTCACGTGTCACAGTACCTAGCAGTACCGAAGGCGGGGGAGAATTCATTGCATATACAAGACGATGGTGTCCTTAATCGCTGATTATTTATCACAAATATCGAAGCCTAATTAAATTCACGGATTATCCACTGGCCACGTCTTTTTCCGCGTTTTTTTTATCTCAGATACTGCATTGTACACTTAAGCTAACCATCAATTTTATCAACACATACATCAAACGCTGACTAATGCTGGGACCTTCTCGTGCAAGCTTTGATGTCACTCGAGCAGACATCCCTAATCGTCGGGTTGTCGATTAGGGGAACCCTTACATTTTTGTCCTGTATACATTCCATGAGTGCTTTTCAGGGAATCCAGTATTTTTCTAGTAAGATTGGATATTTCTACTTTCGATATATACCAACATTGCCATACATCGAAGTCCCGATACTCCACGTCTGATAGGCGTACGAGCTGGGGGGGCATTTTGGGCACCAAATGCTGGGAAAATTTGGGCACACAATTGTACTTTGTAAAAGTTGTATAAAAAAAATATTGTCTTCATGAATGTGTCCAATTTAACAGCGAATTTATTATTATTATGTAACATACTAAGAACCTAACTACATTTTTTGGGCACCAACCACCACTGCCCCCCCTCCCCCGTCAAAAATTTCCCTGTACGCTTATGGACATTGTATAGTAGACAGTGTCAGCTGTCAAAGAGATACCATTTGATGAAATGAAATGCTGTGACAAAGTGATTTATGTTAAAACTAGCTGAGTTCATTAAGTTCTATGTACCTAAATGATACTGTTGAATTTGGTGAGAAATATAAATCACTTTGTCACAATGCTCCGAACTGGGTTAATGAAGATGGACATGCGCCATACAGTGTGCTATGGGGGAAATTTTGCCCGGACAGCGGCACTACTCTTATGTCGAATTCCAACTGTCGAGGGATCTTTTACGTGCACGCCAATGCGTCAGGGGAACTTGGTTTTTCGTATCATCCGAATGACTAGACAGCTGTCCTCGTCAGACCCTCCGTCCTGCATCACTGGAAACCACCCCGGAAAATCTGGATAAACATTCTCGCCCAATGCAGGGATCGAACACCCGACCTGCAGGCTAGTGAGCCAGCTTCTTTTTTTTTTTCTTGTAAAATATTTATTCACAGAATAATAAGTATATACATTACATAAAAACAGTATTTCCAAAATTCATATACATTCCATATATAATTAATTCCAGGCAAAAAATACATTATGATATTAAAAACGGGTATTTTTGATTATTTTTAGTATTATATTAATTGAGTTGGCTATTTGAACAATAGCATAAAGTACAATAAGTTATGTACAGTTAAAAACATTGCCTGTGTTTAAAGACTGATAACACAATGGCAATGGAAAGATATTTGATAAATCTAAGCAGTGGCATTCATAATGTTGCAAGTAATGTAAGCAAGAAGGAATCATTTACATAAGTACTTTCTGAGAAAAAGAAGAAAAACAAACAAAATCCCAGATTCGAATTTTAGTTAGTGGAGATAGCGGCTTTAAACTTTGAAAATATTATCTAAAGGTTTAATTATTAGTATATTTAACGTCTTGAAACATAGATCAGAAAAGTGTAAGCATGACAGAAGCAATTAGGTAGGCATTCTCGGAGATATTTAGTCCAACATATTTCCATAGATAGAAATTGCATGTTAAATTTGTTAGTATATACAGTATCAATGTGAAAAAATGGCTTTAAATTTGGATGATTTTTCTTAATGTTTCATATTTTCCTATAACTGGTAACTTTCACATTAAAAAATGGTAGTGTAAGCAAGAAAGGTGCATTACATCAAGAATTTTCAAGTATTTTGTACTGAAACAGGTTTACATAGGTAAGATTCCATTATTAGATTTGTTAGTATAAAATGAACAGTGTCAATGAGGAAAATAGGCTTTAAATTCAGAGAGTATTTATAAAAGGTTCAAATGTGGATATTTTTGGTGACTTTAAGCTTAAAGGAAAATAGTGTGATCAAGAAAATTTTATTAACTTCATAAATTGAAGAGAAAATCTACTGAAAAGATTTACAATAGGCAATTACAATGTTAATTTGTGGTGATTACTTGATAACCAAGAATAAAGGTATTGACGTATTCAACAAAGGTCTGGATACAGAAGACTTGTATCACTCACACACAAAGAGAACCGCTACAATTACAGTTGTAATAAATAAGGAAATTCCGAGCATATTCTATTCAAAAAGGTTTACATGTTAGATTTATTAGAAAAATAGAGTGAAGAGTGACAAAAGAGAACACTAGGCTTTAGATTTAGAAAGTTTTACTTAATGATTCCAATAATTAGGTCGTTTACGATCACACTTGGGCGGAGCTTAACAGCACAGGACACGTGACATGTAAACACCGTAGTAAATAAAGTTACTCTAGCGTAAAATGGGTCACGTGACACTCCGATTGAATCACAGAGGCAAGTAATAAATATTGAAGTAGCGTGTACGATCACTATGACTGACATTGTTATGTAATAAAATATTAATAAATATATGGCAGTAAACATTATGGCAGTCGATTATAAATTTCAAAATATTTAACAAAATAATGACAACCTTGTGTCATAATAGGCTATTATATTTATATTTAAGATAGCATAAATACGAAAAATAAAATGTCATCCCTTTTAATATTTATAAAACAAATAATTTGTAAATAGAATAATTTATCGGGTTTATCCCCTGTAATGAATTTTTTTTTTTCGTCCAAAAAAGGAAAAAAGAAATCCAGGGGGATAGCACAGAGTGGGGATAGTTTGAGGCTATTAGCCTTCTTTTGCGACTTGTGTGGGTTTCGCCAACAACAGCTAGGTGTTTTGGGAGGAGTTTAGATCACGTGGTCAAAATGTATTTCATTCTCGCGAAAAGTGGGCGTGGAGAAGACAACCGAACAACAAGGTAGTTTAAATAGCGTTAATTTGTAAATCTCGTCCGCTGCTCTAAGAACCCAGTATTTTCCGATAATAGGATGATACGAGGATTATACTTCCGAATTAATACCAAGTTTGAAACATTTTTACACTGTCTTTAAAGGTTTGTAGCCTTGGTTGTAAAACAGACCGTCTGCTTCAGACAGACGGTACAGCACGAGATCACGTGACTTCGACTCTTCACACACACACACACACTAACACCCGCAAGCTGCAGTAGACAAGCAGGTACAAACTAGGTCACACACAGTAAACAAAACATGAAGGGAGAAAGGGATTAAATTATCAAAGATAAAGATTTAAATATATTATTGCACATAACGGGGTGTACATATATATATTTAAACAATTATATATATATTTAATTGTTCTATGTATCGATATAAGTATAAATATGTTATTCAAATATATATCACTAGCAGGATACCCGGCTTCGCTCGGGGGTCATAACTCCGAATTCGGAAGTGGTAGACTAACGCCACCTGGCCTATGTTACTCCCCGGTCCGAGCTACCCCTATACCCCAAATTTCAGACTCGGGGCAGACCTAGTGTAGCCGCCAACCTCGAACAGACAGACAGACAGACAAACGACAGTCACAAATATATATATAGATAGATGACAGTGATTGCTACAGTTAGAAGTTTAAGGCGATTTATGTTCATCAAAGCTAAAATTTTCAGACAATGGCCTGTCTTTAATAACTATCTTGACGATAATTAGCAGATGACGGCCCGAATATTACTTTTAGTAAATATATGTAAAAGCATCTAGTTGTTTACAGGATTTTAAACTCCATTCCACTGCATTTCATTTCAATAATGGAGATATTCAGTGATGTTCACTTGTTTTGACCATGGATGATTATAAAACATATATAATACTATTAATAATGTTCCATGCATTTGAAATATTTAATTGTTGTATGTATTGATATAAGTGTAAATATGTTATTCAAATATATGTTTATTACGTCAAATATATTTAAATATAATGCCTCTATATATATCATGCTTGTTTTTAATCCAAGTTATACTAGACCAATGGATTTTGTGGAGGCTAATAGGTTGATTCTAGAGAGATGCTCAAAAAATGAAGAATATCCTTCGAACAACAAAATGTATTATCAGTTATAAACAACCGCCAAGTATTGGAAGGATGTTGACATCTTCTAAATTCGATATGGACACAGAAACTAAATCAACTCCACCATGTGTTTCAAAGTGCGGCGACAATAGATGTAAATTGTGTGAGGCTATAATCGAGGTACCATCTCCCCAACTAAAACATTTACAATTAGGCAAAACATGAATTGTCATTCAAAGAATGTGGTCTACATGATGGTGTGTGCTGGATGCGGTGAATGATATATTGGAAAGACTGACCAACAACTAAGTCGCAGAATTAATCGTCATCGCTCTCACATCAAAATTCCAGAAAATAGAATGATACCCGTGAGCAAACGTTTGCATGAATGTGGGAAGGGTTGCTTTAAAGTCAGCCCCATCTATAAACTGAATTTTGAAGACACGACTTTGCTTGAAACCAAAGAGCTTTGCTTCATTAAAATGTTTGGAGCAAAACTCAATGCAAAAGGGAATTGACCAGTCGTGTCCAACTATTAACTTCTTCCCGGATTACTGTACATAATGTCGCTATGACGACGTTTCTTAGTATTACGTTATCGTTATTGTTAATATTGTTATGTTATGTCCTGATGTTGCCCTGTGAGGGAAATATCGAACACCCGACCTGCAGGCTAGCGAGCCAGCTTCTTTTTTTTTTCTTGTAAAATATTTATTCACAGAATAATAAGTATATACATTACATAAAAACAGTATTTCCAAAATTCATATACATTCCATATATAATTAATTCCAGGCAAAAAATACATTATGATATTAAAAACAGGTATTTTTGATTATTTTTAGTATTATATTAATTGAGTTGGCTATTTGAACAATAGCATAAAGTACAATAAGTTATGTACAGTTAAAAACATTGCCTGTGTTTAAAGACTGATAACACAATGTCAATGGAAAGATATTTGATAAATCTAAGCAGTGGCATTCATAATGTTGCAAGTAATGTAAGCAAGAAGGAATCATTTACATAAGTACTTTCTGAGAAAAAGAAGAAAAACAAACAAAATCCCAGATTTGATTTTTTAGTTAGTGGAGATAGCGGCTTTAAACTTTGAAAATATTATCTAATGGTTTAATTATTAGTATATTTAGCGTCTTGAAACATAGATCAGAAAAGTGTAAGCATGACAGAAGCAATTAGGTAGGCATTCTCGGAGATATTTAGTCCAACATATTTCCATAGATAGAAATTGCATGTTAAATTTGTTAGTATACAGTATCAATGTGTATGATTTTTCTTAATGTTTCATATTTTCCTATAACTGGTAACTTTCACATTAAAAAATGGTAGTGTAAAGCAAGAAAGGTGCATTACATCAAGAATTTTCAAGTATTTTGTACTGAAACAGGTTTACATAGGTAAGATTCCATTATTAGATTTGTTAGTATAAAATGAACAGTGTCAATGAGGAAAATAGGCTTTAAATTCAGAGAGTATTTATAAAAGATTCAAATGTGGATATTTTTGGTGACTTTAAGCTTAAAGGAAAATAGTGTGATCAAGAAAATTTTATTAACTTCATAAATTGAAGAGAAAATCTACTGAAAAGATTTACAATAGCCAATTACAATGTTAATTTGTGGTGATTACTTGATAACCAAGAATAAAGGTATTGACGTATTCAAAAAAGGTCTGGATACAGAAGACTTGTATCACTGACACACAAAGAGAACGGAGACAATTAATGTTGCAATAAATAACTAAGGAAATTCCGAGCATATTCTATTCAAAAAGGTTTACATGTTAGATTGATTAGGAAAATAGAATGAAGAGTGACAAAAAAGAACACTCGGCTTTAGATTTAGAAACTTTTACATACTGATTCCAATAATTATGTCGTTCACGATCACACTTGTCACGATCACACTTGGGCGGAGCTTAACAGCACAGTACACGTGACATAAAGGTATTCGTGTAAACACCGTAGTGAATAAAGTTACTCTAGCGTAAAATGGGTCACGTGACACTCCGACTGAAGCACAGAGGCAAGTAATAAATATTGAGGAAGCGTGTACGATCGTCTGCTAGAAAGTTCTGCTTTACACTATGACTGACATTGTTATGTAATAAAATATTAATAAATATATGGCAGTCGATTATAAATTTCAAAATATTTAACAAAAGACCCTAACCCTAACCAACCTAACCCCTAACTCAAAATAATGGTAACCTTGTGTCATAGGCTATTATATTTATATTTAAGATAGCATAAATACGAAAAATAAAATGTCATCCCATTTCATATTTAAAAAACAAATAATTAGTAAATAGAATAATTTATCGGGTTTATCCCCTGTAAAAATCTTTTTTTCGTCGAAAAAAGAAATCCAGGGGGATAGTTTGAGGCTATTAGCCTTCTTTTACGACTTGTGTGGCTTTCGTCAACAACAGCTAGGTGTTTTGGGAGGAGTTTAGATCACGTGGTCAAAATTTATCTCATTCACGCGAAAAGTGGGCGTGGAGAAGACAACCGAACAACAAGGTAGTTTAAATAGCGTTAATTTGTAAATCTCGTCCGCTGCTCTCAGAACCTAGTATTTTTCGATACTAGGATAATACGAGGATAATACTTCCGAATTAATACAAGTTTGAAACATTTTTACACTGTCTTTAAAGGTTTGTAGCCTTGGTTGTAAAACAGGTCGTCTGCGCCCGACACACTGTACAACACGAGATCACGTGACTCCGACTACACACACTAACACCCGCAAGCTGTAGCAGACAAGCAGGTATAAACTAGGTCACACAGTAAACAAAACAAGAAGGGAGAAAGGGATTAAATTATCACAGATAAAGATGTAAATATATTATTGCACATAACGGGATATACATATATATATATATATATATTTAATTATTCTATGTATAGATATAAGTGTAAATATGTTATTCAAATATATACTATTCAAAAAAAGTAGGGGATATTTGATTTTGGGGGCATAATACTAAAATATGCAAATGACTACGAAAAAAGTCACTATAGAACCTAACAGAAGAAACATTTCCAGTTACATGTGACGCCCAAACGCACCAATAGCTACCGCATGGAATGCAGGTGATGCTTGGTATCATCATGGGGGTCCAACCCAAGATTTGCACGACTCTGACTTTGAATGTTACAGTCATTGTGGCATTGAATTCCAGGGTGGAAACATCAGTTTAATTGTTTTAGTGACCAGAAAACAAATTTTGATATGCGTCGGCTTACCCAAAATGAAAGGTTACGTGCCCTTGGCATGCTACAGATCGGCACAACACAGGCGGTTGTGGCGCGGACGATGAATGTTTCTCAGTCTGTCATAAGCAGGCTATGGTCCAGATACCGTGATACACAATCTGTACAGGACAGACCACGCTCAGGTCGACCAAGGGCGACAACTCAAGCCCAGGATCGATTTATCCGTACCTTGGCCTTGAGAAATCGTGTCATCACAGCAAATCAGATCAGCGCTCGTCTTCAAACAGACACTGGTGTGAGAGTGAGTGGCCAGACGATTCGGAATCGACTGCATAGGGGTCACCTTCGCGCCCGACGTCCTCGCGTGATCCCTTGTTTGAGAGATCATCACATTCAGGCAAGACGTCGTTGGTGTAGGGATCGTCAACACTGGGATAATCGACGCTGGAGCAATGTGATGTTTTCAGATGAGTCAAGGTGCACTGTTGATTTTTTGGACAGACGTAGGAGGGTGTGGCGTCGTCGAAACGAGCGCTTCCAAGACGTTAACGTCATCAGACATGATCGATTTGGGGGTGGTTCTGTTATGGTGTGGGGAGGCATCACTGTTGCTGGAAGAGCGGCTTTACATGTTGTTGCAGGGCGTGTTACAGGCCAGTACTACCGGACAACATCTTGGCAGTCCATGTTGTGCCGTTCGCACGACGTCATGGCCGCCGTTTCATCTTCCAGGATGACAACGCAAGATGTCACAGGGCCAGGATCGTTACAGGTTACCTCCAACAACAGAACATCACCACATTACCTTGGCCAGTCCCGACCTCTCCCCCATCGAGCATGTCTGGGACATGCTTGGACAGAGGTTACGTCAACGTCAAGAACGTCCTGCCAATGTCCAAGAACTTGCTGCTGCGTTGCAACAGGAATGGGACAATCTGGACCAAAATGACCTTAGACGTCTCATTAGGAGTATGCCACGTCGGATCAATGCTTGTTTGGCAAACAGAGGAGGATTTACCCGTTACTGACTTGGTTATGATGCTGTGGTAACTTTGCTGTTTGACCCCGGGTATCATTTTACCCTTATAATGGTCAGTCTGTGCCTTACTTAGTCTTACGATCATTTGGAATAAATCGATGAATGTGAACTTCATTTCATTTTGTCATTTGTTTCTTCGTCAGTTTCATTAGGTGACTTTAATAACACTTAAAAATCAAATATCCCCTACTTTTTTTGAATAGTATATATCATGACAGTGATTGCTACAGTTAGAAGTTTATGGCGATTTAAGTTCATCAAAGCTAAAACTTTCAGACAATGGCCTGTCTTTAATTACTATTACTATCTTGATGATAATTAGATGGCGTCCCGAATATTACTTTCAGTAAATATATGTAAAAGCATCTATTTGTTTACGGGATTTTAAATTCCATTCCACTTCATTTCATTTCAATAATGGAGATATTCAGTGATATTCACTTGTTTTGACCATGGATGATTACATAACATATAAAATACTATTAATAATGTTCCATGCATGTGAAATATTTAATTGTTGTATGTATTGATATAAGTGTAAATATGTTATTCAAATATATGTTTATTGCCTCAAATATGTTTAAATATAATGCCTCTATATATCATGCCTGTTTTTAATCCAAGTTATACTAGACCAATGGATTTTGTGGAGACTAATAGGTCGATTCTAGAGAGATTCCCAAAAATGAAGAACATCCTTCGAACAACAAAATGTATTATCAGTTATAAACAGCCGCCGAGTATTGGAAGGATGTTGACATTTTCTAAATTCGATATGGACACAGAAACTCGTTCAACTCCACCATGTGTTTCAAAGTGCGGCGACAAAAGATGTAAATTGTGTGAGGCTATATTCGAAGGTACCAGTATAACCATCTCCCCAACTAAAACATTTACAATTAGGCAAAACATGAATTGTCATTCAAAGAATGTGGTCTACATGATGGTGTGTGCTGGAAAAACTGACCAACAACTAAGTCGCAGAATTAATCTTCATCGCTCTCACATCAAAAATCCAGAAAATAGAATGATACCAGTGAGCAAATATTTCCATGAATGTGGGAAGGGTTGCTTTAAAGTCAGTCCCATCTATAAACTGAATTTTGAAGACACGATTTTGCTTGAAACCAAAGAGATTTGCTTTATTAAAATGTCTGGAGCAAAACTCAATGCAAAAGGAAATTGAGCAGTCGTGCCCAACTATTAACTTCTTCCCGGATTGCTATAGATAACGTCGCTATGACGACGTTTCTTAGTATTACGTTATCGTTATTGTTAATATTGTTATGTTATGTCCTGGTGATGCCCTTGTGGCGGCAAATATTAGACATTGATTAAAAAATTAATGATATAGTTGTTCAATTCATACTATTGTTTTTTGGATATCACAAAGACAGCCACCTAATCTGAAACGCCTCCTATCCAAAGCAAAATTCAATTCATCTATCACAAGGACCGACTTTTATGTATCTAAATGTCCGGACCTTCGATGTAAATGTTGCGACCATATTACGCCAAATAACAAATATAATTTTCATAAGTTTACGTTTAGTGTCAACGACAATATGAATTGTGACACAAAAAATCTCATATATGTCTTGACTTGCAATGGGTCTCTATATATATAGAGAGAGAGAGAGAGAAAAAAAGGTTAAAAATGCCTAAAGAAAGTATATACTATTGTTTAATTGTCTACATGTTTCGCCTGAGCTTGTCAAGACATACAAAAACAATAACAATGATGTGACGTCATGGAAGAATAAACATACAATAATATAATAATAATGAAGTAGATAATATATAATATATATATAGGGTTTTCTGCGGGGGACATCAGCCTCACCGTTGGCTTGTTTTTTTTCCATTTTGATTAGATCTCAGCAACTGTTTGTCGCATCGTTACGAAGTCTTCGGTTTAACTGGGAAAGTGGGTGTGACTTTGAGGATAAAGCTATTTTGAACGTTCTGCGACAATGCAAAATGTCAGAAATAATCAAATTTGTAGTTTTTAAAAATATTACAATCATTTTCACAATAATCGTTGGATTTTAACTTTCGATACATTTTGGCATAGCCTAAAACAGGGCACATAGCTACGCTACTTTTGATTTTTGGTTTTCGGCAAATCGTTGTAGATATATGGCGCCAAATTTAGGAAATGAAAAATTTTACAAAAAAACTTGTTTATATATGATAATTTTTTGATGGTATTTTGTACATCAATTTTGATTTGAATTTGACCCACACTCTCCTTTATGATGGCATACAATCATTTATTGTAACTTTTGTACACAGACCACAATTTACCAAATATTTTAGGGGG
Source organism: Patella vulgata (assembly GCF_932274485.2). Classification (NCBI taxonomy): domain Eukaryota; kingdom Metazoa; phylum Mollusca; class Gastropoda; family Patellidae; genus Patella; species Patella vulgata. The sequence continues at coordinate 95,501,920 of NC_065879.2, forward strand.
ACACTAGACATAATTCGTGAGTTCCCAGGGGAACGTCATATTCACAGCCGCATGGGCTGAGAGGCTGGGATAGGGCCAAAATGTGATGTTTAAGCCGTTAGGTCAGAGTTATAAAGGATGTTACCTAAAGTTTCTATAACAGATATTGTAGTTTTCCTGTATTTAACCTTTGTAGTTGGCTGTATTTGTTATATAAACTTAGTAACAACATAAACGGTGTTCCAGAGTCAGTTAATTAATGATTGAAATAATTGATAATTGATCCTAGACGATAGTGTTACAGCTATTTTTATTTGGGGCCGTATACAGAAAGTGGACGTAATTCATAATTCATCTATTTAACGACACCATAGTGTCACAAGGATATCCTTGTTAAATATGTAAAGAGATAATAAGTTCAAAGTATGTGTTAAAAGTTGGAAAACATACCATGTAAAACGAGTAATTTAAATTTGGATTTGAATGTGCGGTTAGCTGTCGAATAAATTTTAAATTCCCTGATATGTCATGCGGAGTGTATACTAATATCAGCGGAAAAGTCAAGAACTTATTTTTTAATTGTTATTTGTTATAGGTGTTAAACGTGAGGAATATAATAACTTACGGGTTGTGGTTGATTTGTTATTACAACCAGGAGTATAATACAATTCGGTCAAGTCAAAATTTGGTGAGAGAGCTTTTGCATACACAGCACCAAAAGAATGGAACAAATTGCCCCTGGAAGTCCAAAATAGTCCAAACTGGGCTATATTTAAACGACGTCTATAAACTCTGTTTTTTTACCCAAACGTTTGAACTATAATTTAAATACTTCACTTTCAAGTCCATTGTCAGTATGGATCCATATCAATTTCAGTCAAAAATTGTCCTCTGTATGGTCTTTTAAGTCCCGGTCCCTTCGAATAATTATGATCAAAAGAAATTCTGGAGTTGAACGGATACTCCAGTTTCTTCGGATTGATTCAGACACCTGTAAGATGTAAAATGAAATACCACACTTTAGGAACGCTTTCCATGTGCGCCTTTCTTTGTTGGATTTTTTTTTGGTATTTCTATGTGTACAAAAACATCGCTGAAAAGTTAAGGAAATCCTATGTGCATGACATCGTAGTTTACGTTCATTCGTCGCCATTTGCAAGCTGACTTTACAGGAAAAAGAGCGCAGAAGAGAACCCATGTAAACACCCTGTTGGACTCGTATGCGCACACTTCCCGCGAGAAAACACGCCAGGGAAAAGGTTTGCTCATCGAGCTTACATGGAAACGGTCCCATTACATTTGCAATAGGCCGATCTATTTTGCCGGCGGAAACGCGTACATGGAAAGTCTAGAAATAGCCTAATTTATGTTCAAAGGACGTTAGACCTAACACGGTGGCTGAGTAACACTGAAGGTCCCGTGTTCGATCCCTTTGTTGACCGAAAAAGTTCATCTGGATATTCTGACGTGGTTATCCTTTGTCATAGGAAAACTTATAGTCGTTCGAAAAGGACACAAACGAGGTCCTGTTTGCACATTGGTGTGGACGTAAAACATCCCTTGGCAGGTGGAATTCAATATAAGAGTAGGCCGTATCGCCGCTGTCCGGGCAATATTTCACTCACAGCCCACTGATAGGTGTTTAAGCCCGTTTGTGCTCTTGTTTGTTTTTTTCCACCAACAAATCTGTCACTACATTTGTGTCAATAGCTTTGAAATCTACAACAATAACTGAGTCATTGAGGTATTATGCCATTGGGAGAGAGAAAAATGGGGTTTAACGTCAACTCGACACACATTAGGTCATTTCGGGACTAACACATTGTTCAATTTTATTTTAATAATTCGCTTGCGCGCAGGGTAGGTTTGTTTAGCAGTCTCAGGAAACCGGAGGACCCGGAGAAGACCCACGAGGTTGGACAGGTGACCTACTCTTTGTCACGTACAACCCGGGATCGAAACCACACCAGTTGACTCAATGACGACAGACCTTATGATACAGCGTGCACGTGCTAACTATTCGGCTATTCCCCCGCCCCATGCCATTGATAGTTTTACCGTTGATATAGGATAGCCTATAGCTTTCTAAACTAGTAGATCGGTGTCGCTTACACCCTGGGAATATCAATTAACCACTTGTTTGGTTGATATTCCCGGATAGTGGTGAATATAGACCTAGCCGCTTGGGGATTAAACAAACCAAGTCATTTGATCTTCGGTCCGATGTAATGGCCCAGAGAATTATATATTCTGATATTTTCTCACATAGGTGTGACTTGATCAGATTGGATTTTTATTAACGTGGTGGGAGCCCCGACATGGCCATGATCGGTGATCGATGATGGAGTGTGAATTATAATTAATTATTGTACTATTATTATCTACGGGACAGAATTTTAAAGTACCTCGTTTTTCTTTTATTGTCAAAAAAAAAATGTATATATCTGTATTCATGCAGATTGACTTCACATGCGTAATGGAGTGAATGAATGACTACGGTGTTGATAAATTAAACAATATGATATACATACATTTACATTGGGTCCTATACTTCTTTGAGAAACATGACTAGCTTTATGACTGGGGTTCTCGCTTCAAGATAAAACTGTGTGTTAAAACGTATGACCGATGCGAGAGCGACATACTATTTCGGTTTGGGAGATGCAGTAGCGATAGCAGAGATATTTTGTGTATACAGACGGAACATCTGCATGGCTGTTTCACTGAGCGAAATATTTGGTCAAATGGCTAAAGTTTACAACAACAATTTACAACAATTCGCTGTTGTCGTTATTTTCTTCATAAGTTCGGTAGCTGACATGTTAAATTCCAACAAAAAATACAGAGTGGCCCTAACATCGTATTTTTCAACACGCATAATCTTGTGTTTTACCGATACGAAATTAATCTTCACTTTTGGGGTTTTAAACTTGTGTTCTCTTATATTTGATAACGTCGTGTATTGTATTTTAATGGGATATTGTTCCTCTCACCAAGAATTGGTTTCATAGTATATTCAAAATTTTACCTAATGACCAGACATGACTTTGGGTAGGTTATTATTCATGAGCTGCTGTTAATCTAACTCTCCGACTCATAAAGTGTTATAGTCATATCAAAAATAAGACCTACAAAAAGTTATGTAATTTGCCATGCCCTTGCTGTGGTCTGGGTTTAACGTGTAACTATATCTGAACATGTTTGAAAGCAAATTATTTATAACCGACATTGTTTATTGGTATTATTCATCACAGCATCAAACTGGTATTTTAGAGGACAATGTTAAGATCATATAATTTATTTTAATCTAGATTAATAAGAAACCCAGAGCAGCTGATTCTTGGTCCATTGTGCAAAACTCATATACATGTCCCGTGCACGAAACTAACCGTAACCGCAGACTTCTCTGGTGAACGGAAAGGTAATGATTCTCATTTTTCTTGGAAACAGCTAGACACTTTAATCAAATCATTCTAGAAAACGACCTACTAAATGGACCAAAGCAATTTTTTGCGAACAGTATGTATACACATTAGTGATTAATTCATCACAATTCCAAGACATTACGAGAAGGTTTAGAGTCTGTGCACAGTCTATACATCAGTATCTGGTGTGTCCACCGCGATTGTCAATAACAGCAGCGTCTGTACATGGAGTGGACCAGACGATTGATGAACGCCATTGGCACCAGGAACCACACTCTCAGGAAAGCTTGGCGCAATCCATCGGCTGTGTTTGGTCTCGGTACGACGTTATTAAGTCTCCTCTGAATTTCTTCCCAAAGATGTTCAATCGGGTTTAAGTCGGGACTAAGTCCAGAGTAACTCTGTCGGTGTGGGTACGGGCGTTGTCATGCTGGTAAATGTTGTTTCGATGACGTGCGAAATGTGTTATTAGGTGGGGTCTGAGAGCTTGATAGATGTAGCGCACTGCTGTGATGGCACCTCCTCTCACGGGACCATGATTTTGGAACACCACAGGACCTACTCTCTGGTTCAGGCCGATTCCACCCCAAACCATTATGTTTGGACCTCCCTATGAGTCTCGTTCCATGACACAATGGTCAGAATAACGCTGGCCACGTCACGCCATATTCTGGTCCTGCCATCTTCAGTTGATACGCAATACCGACTCTCATCTGTGAACAGAACAGTTCTCCATTGACTGTGTCGCCAGTTCTGGTGTTGTTGGACAAACTGTAGACGTTCACGTAGATGGCGAGGGGCGAGGATCGGTCCACGGTAAGGCCTACGACAATGATGTTCTCTCTGGTGAGACTTCGACGCGCTGTATCGGTACTGATAGGTTCCCCTCTGCCTGGCGTACTGTCTCAGATGCCTGTGTGAACGGATTCAGCACGTGCTGTCGTACAACATGGCGGTCTTGGGACTAACATATGGTTGAACCTTTTTTTAACTATTTCGCTTGCGCGAACGGGTCTTTAGCAGTGGGAGGACCCGGAGAAAACCCACGAGGATGGACAGGCGACCTTACACCTTGGCACGCACAACCGGGGATTCGAAACCACGCCAGTTGACTCAATAACAGACCTTATGATACAGCGCGCACGCGCTAACCATTCGGACATCCAATACCCTGGTGTTGGTGGCCCGAAAGCGTTGCTGAAGCCTGTAGATGGTCCGAACATTGACCTGGAAGTGATTGGCAACGGTTTGGGCAGTGTTGCCAGCGTCAAGTCTTCCAAGCGCCTGGTTCCTGTGAGCCGTCTTGGGTCGTGGCATACTGCTGACGTTGTAGTGTGAATGATTCAACCAGGTATGGGGGTGCATTTTATAGGGCTGGTCCCGGGGTGAACAGCGCGTGCAGCATGAGTTACATGAAAATCATGGAGAACACATTACTGTCTCAGAAGTCAGAAAGTTATGACGGATTTCAAAGAATCAAGTAGTATTCAGTATGGAAGGATATCGCTGCCAATATTAAATGCTCTGCGACAATGTCGTTTCCATTGATTATATGTAAAAAGTACAACGTACAAAGTCACAATACCGGTAATGATATATATATAGAGAGAGAGATGGGGTTTAACGTCCACTCGACACAAACTAGGTCACTTCGGGACTAACGCATGGTTCAATTTTATTTCAATAATTCGCTTGCGCGTATGGGTCTTTATCAGTGGGAGGAAACCGGAGGACCCGGAGAAAACCCACGAGGTTGGACTGGCGACCCTAGTCCTTGCCACGTACAACCGGGGAATCGAAACCCCTCGCGCGCATGCTAACCATTCGGCCATCCACCCCCCCCCCCCTGATTTCCTGTTATAGTGTCGTGAATATCCTTGTTCTGGTTTATAGTGTGCCAGGTTTCCGTATATGTTAATAAGTCACGTGATATCCTACATTTGCATATGCAAGTTGATGCTGTGCGAAAGTTGCTATGCAGAAAGCGTGAAGGACAAATGGGATGTGGCAGAGCGCAAATGTAAAATGTAATGAGAGAAATGTAAAATGTAGACACGTCAAAAAAAGCATTTTCCCACAAAACATGTGTCATTTAACACTTAACATTTGACGTTTTACATTTAACTCTTGCCTTAGAGGTATTTTGACTTTATCAATATCGGTATTAGAACTTTATACATTGTACTTTTTACATATAATCAATGGAAACGACATTGTCGCGGAGCATTTAATATTGGCAGCGATACCCTTCCATAATTCAGAAGTCGGATTATATATCTGACAATTCAAAAACGTAATTGCATTACAAGCCATACCTGGCCTTTCTAAGTGATCTGTCAAGCTCAAAACGTCCGAAAATCCAGAAAATAGTCGCAATTTTGAGTTCTAAAGATATACATGTATAGTTTGATAAATACTAAATTCATCAAGTATGACTGGACATTTTGTACGTTCATTGTTCCTGATTGGCAGAATCTATACGAATTCCAGTCTTATTTCTACGAGTACAAACTATCCCCTGGACTGATATATCTAAATATTTATCAGGCCTGGAACAAAGGATATTAAACACAATATTCTTGTTTTAGAAATACAATTTTATTGAAAACAAAACTATGATTGGCAAGACTACTTCCCCGAAAAGATATGTTTAGAAAATATATTCACCATTTTGTATAGTTAACATCTGCGATACCCATTACAGGGTATTATATCATGTACAATATACTTCATGTTAGGTTTTTATTAATGCAATATGCATAATCGTATTAGCTTAGGTTTGTACAAGTCCTTATGAATCCGTTTTCTTTATTGACACGGTTGGTCCAGAACAGTAGGACGTTAAAGCCTATTTTATTCACCCCTAAACGCCATTTGAACAGAATGTTTCTTTTATTTTAAATCAAAGAATGTATAAATCAACTTGTAATGAAATGTGGTTTTATGGCACGTCAGCACCAACCGGGCTATATTGCGCCAAACATATGGTGAATATTTCAAGACAGGCTAAATTATATCACAGAAAAAGTTATATGCATAAATAGAAACAATATCACAGTAGTAACTAAAATTAAAGTAAAATAAATCTTTTTATGCATATTAATATTTAAAATACCAAAATGGAATGATAATATATACAATTAAAATTTATGATAAAATCCTGTCTCTTTTAAAAAGTCTAACACTTTATTAAATAAACCCGGTTGGGCAAACAGATATAAATCAACTTGGGCTAATCACACCAATGCTTTAAAAAAGAAAGCGATAATAGAGCGCAAAGCCATTGACAACAAGAACAGCATCAATTTAAATCATATAATCATTAGGAACACAAATATTCAACCAACCGATTGTGTTAGAAGCATTGGTATATATTTTGACTCAGCACTAAATACGTAGGCAAAAAAAGCAAACTGGAAAGATTCGACCATTTATAGACCTTGATACCGGAGAATTACTGATTAATGCTTTTATGTCATCTTTTGATTACTCGTTATTAAACCCCATTGATCAACTACAAAAAAAATTCAGAATGAAGGTGCTAGAATTGGGACCAGGACTAAAGTATCGAAGAATCATATTATGCGCGTTTTAAAAGATCTAGAAGACTGATATACGCCATGACAAAGACGTCTACTAAAAAAAATCAATCACTATCTTTATATTTTAAAATCCACGACCTATTAAATTTCTCTAGAAGAGTGGACAAAGCTTCTGACACAAAAGAAACAGCCGCAGCCCCAGGATGCATTGCAGCTTCTACCACTTTGGACGCTACAGTCTTGATTATCTCGTCACCTTCTTCAACTTCTTTCTTGGTTTCTCGGCATGGATTTCTTTGATTGATGTCTACCATTTTCCCAATAGTTTCAACTAACTTTAATATTGTTTTCGACCGAGAGTCATCACTGTCGCTGCCATCGACTATCTTCTGTTGCAGTGTTTCGAGTTTCTTTTCCAATTTTATTTTCTTATTGTCTTCCAGTAGCCGAGATCTATTTTCTTCCAATTGTTTAAGTTTGTCTTCGTCCTTCTGCCTTTGGTCTCCCTTAGTGATACGCTGCTCGTCCTCTTCTTTCATCTTTTGAGTTAGACATTGTTTTTTTTCTTCAATTTCGTTTAACTGCCGGTCATTTTCATCAATCGTCTTTTGTAGTTCTTGAGTTAACTTCAGAAATCGCTCTCCATCCGTTCCTTTCAAATTTTCTTTTGCTTCTTCTAAAATTTGCTGTTGTTCTTGCCAGAGTTCTGTTTGCGTGCATTCCTTTTCACTTCGAATTTCTTTTGTTCTAACCTCTAGAACTTCAGTAGCTTTTTGATACGCGTCGTTCGTGTAGTAACCTCCCTCGTTTTCACCAATAGTTTTATAGATTAAGTCCAGAATACCGTCAACATCTTCTCGCAGTTCATTTTTATCTGCCTTGTTGTTGATAAACGCGAACCTGTTATTGCACCGTTCCAGTAGATTCTGCAAGACAGGTGATGAATTCTTAATGAAATTATTGAGTGATTTAGAAGCACCCAAATCATCCTTGCGAGTAAAAACGATGATGACGTGCTGTATAACCTGTTCGCCAAACATCTCCTGCAAAATCGCCACAGAATCGGCTTCTTCTTGCGTAAATCGTACGGCGATGGAAATGACAAAGATAAAAATATGGGGACCTGGTTCTAGTAGACCGATACTGCGTAAAATTTCCTTAATGGTTTGTTCGTTAGGATCTCTCGTGTCGAAAAGCCCCGGTGAGTCAACGACAAATAAGGTGATTTTCTTGTCTAGTTGCCTTTCTGCAAACTGACATCGTTTAGTAACTGAATCTGACCTAGTTTCAGACACGAAAACCTCCTCATTAATAAGATTATTACCAAGATGGCTTTTTCCTGTTCCAATTTTTCCAACAAGCACTATTCGTAGCTTGCCTGAAAAACATCAAGTAAAATGAACGACTTTAATTCGGATAATCGGTAACTAGCTTTTTTTGTAACAGTAATCATTAATTGTAGAGTAGGAACCAGGCTATTTTAAAGTTCAGCCGTTTGACTTCCTACAGACTACGAACAACAATTTTATACCCATACTTGATTGTTATGCCACGTTTGACACAGCAACGCCAGGAGTCATTCTTATTTATATGGTTAAAACATAAACATACAGTGTACGCAATAAATGATGAAATGAGATTTAAGGTCCTACTTTTCTGCAGAACATATTTTCAGTTGCATAAATATGAGGGAGTAACTTTGTAGAGACCACTATGATTATTTATTGCACACTGGAACTTTTACTTGCTAATTGTAAGGGGGGGGGGGCATCTAATTTTGAAGGCGAAAGACGGTACTATTACAACTTAACATAATAAAGGCCAAATGCTTTAAAGATGTCTTGAAATAGTCTCGCATACATAACAGCTTTTTTATGATTACATAATGATAATAACGACAATATGACACACAATGAAGTTTTGATTGGCACCTTCGAGTAAACACAATCGGGCGGCCAAATGTGTGCAACTTGGATTTGACTTTAACAATTCTAACGACGCCTACTTTATTCACCATGATTTTTACTACTCCAGCCATTACGGTGAGCATTTTGCACAAGACTGACAGTCTTACTACACTGTCGTGGCACTCAAATACAACATACTTCTAGAAGTTCTATGCTTGAGCAGTTCATCACGTCATGTGATCAGCTGTGATCGACAGAAATTGGTATATATATTTTAAGTGCGAAACATAAATACAAATCTATTTTTAAACATACATTATATAAGAGATAAATCTGCCCATTGCAGGACTTCCTGAAATGTTATATAAACTATTAATTAGACATTTATTAACATGAAAAGACCTTAATCAACTCTCGATACCATAAAATTCCCTGGATTTTCGCTGGATTTGAATCCGATCTGCTGCTCAACGCTCGTTCATTTTTAAATCCCAAAATGGATAATCGAGACTATTTTTATTATCGCTAATATCTCGGTTCAGAGTTGAGCAATGTAACTGAAATTTGCAGCATAATTCACTTACACTATCTAGTTTTTAACTATTATAATGAAACCTGCTAGCTTATTTTCTAATCTTCAATAATGTATCCTTAATTAAAACCATGAAATGATACATACCTTTAGGAGCGAGCAGATATTTACCACACCTGTAATAAAACATACGAGGGGAAGTCAATAAGTTCATAGAAGTGAGTATTAATACACCCTTGAAGAAATCATCGTTGATGTCATTATTGAGATAGACAAGACATAAACAACCCTTCCCGATCATTTACTTAAGATTTACAGCCTGTTGAACACAGGTACCCTCCTGCAATCATGGAAAGTTCTAAAACTGAGCATCGTGCGGTTATCAAGTTTCTCAAGAAAGAAGATGTGAATGCGACCGAAATACATAAACGTATGGTCAATGTGTATGGGAAGGAAGCCCCTCAATATTCTATTGTTGCAAAATGGTCAGCTGAGTCTAAGCGGGGTCGCAGCTACTTGGACGATGACCCACGGCCAAGAAGGCCTGTTGAAGCCATTACAGATGATGGTTGCATGGATACAGGGCTTAATCATGTCCGATCATAAGCACTCTTCTGCACCATAGAAGTTCAGAACTCAGCCTTCTGCTGGCAAGATCATGGCGACCATTTTCTGGGATTCGGGGCGTGATACTTATAGACACCGCCTAAAACTACAATAACAGGAGCCTACTATGCTTTTTTGTTGAAGCAATTGAGAGCGGCGATCAAAAAGAAGAGGTGCGGCATATTAACTGCTGGAGTTATGCTTCTTCATGACAACGCTCCAATGCAAAAGAGTCATATTGCACAGACTGCACTTCAACAATGTGGCTTTGAACAACTTATTCTATCTGTTTCGCAATTTGAAATCACACTTGCGTGGTACAAGATTTGGCGATGGTGATGAACTCAAGGCAGCTACTGAGGCGTGGCAGAGGGGGCAGTCAGAAGACAAATGAAATGAAATGAAATGGGGTTTAACGTCCTACTGTTTTGCTCCTAAACTGGGCTAATGAAGACGGGCATACGCCATACAGTGTGCTATGAGGGAAATTTTGCCCGGGCAGCGGCGCTACGGCGTTCTCTTATATCGAATTCCAACTGCCAAGGGATCTTTTACGTGCACGCCAATTTGTACACGGGACCTTGGTTTTTCGTCCCATCCGAACGACTAGACAGCTGCATCACTGACAAGGGGAACCACGCCGGAAAATCGGGATGAACTTTCTCGGCCAATGCAGAGATCGAACACCCGACCTCTAGGCTAGCGAGCCAGCGTCTTACCCACTTAGCCACGTGATCCCCACAGTCAGAAGGCATTACCGCAAAGCATACACAATCTCAAAGACAAATGGGCAAAGTGCATCGAGGTCCAGGGAGATTATATTGAAAAATAAAATCAATATCACAACCACTGGCTTCTGTTTTATATCCACTTCTATGAACTTATTGACTTCCCCTCCAATTCAAGTTTTCTTGGAGGCGAGTAAGACGTTGACTCAACCTGGAACTCACGCGTTCGATCCTAGTGTTGGACAATGTTACGGCTTGGTTCCCACTTGTTAGTGGTGCAAGCGTCAAGGTCTGGTAAGGGACAACGTACAGTCATTCGGATGGTATGGTAAACAAAAGTCCAGTATACACACTGGCGGTCACGTAAAAGAAACCATGACAATGTATTTCGTATACCCGTCTTTATTAGCGAGGTCAGTGCAAAACAGTGGGACGTTAACCCATATTCCATTTCATTTTCATAGGAAGTGTTTTTTAATAAGCACAGAAAAGATTAACCAAAAGAACTGCCGTGTCATTTTAATGTACCATTAGAACGTATTTTGGTTTCAAGTGGTGGTGCAGTTAGGACTATAGAATGTCGTAGGTTTGATTCACGGTACGAGTCTACATTTTTCAAGATATTTCAAACTGTGTTCTCATGTGTACGGCTCATGGGCTGAAACTGAATGTCGTTTTGATGAATGTGCACGCAATATGCATATTCCAACCGAGGAGAATATAAAACAGACACGCAAAATCACATTGAACAAAAAAGCACAGACACATATCTTAGGTTAAACGTGACAAGACATTAAACTCTGTTTCGGTGTAAGATACAATATTACTTACTTATTTTCTAATTCGCTTGTTCTTTTTTTTTGAGCCCGAATCACTTTCTTGTCTTTGGGTGGCAAAAATGTTTTACCTGAAATACGTAGACATCCTCAAGATTTACAATAGAACACAACATTGTGAAATAAATGGGGTTTTACACTTGCCAAACATTGTAGCTATGTTTGCTGGGTTACTATAACTAGGATGTCTAGGGATAGATCCCAGCCGAGAAGGTTCTTGGGTTTTTCATGTGATTTTTCCACGTCTTTACATTGGCGTGCCTTTATCCGGAGCGATTTGTTTAGACTTGTAACATTTCCAGTCAAATTTAATGTGCATTTCAGTATGGTTTGTAGTTGCCACTTGTGTAATAGTCATTCACAATAGTTTTGTCAAGAGCTATATACATAATACATATATTATGTGTGTAGTCACGATATTTTTTAATGTTCTAAAATTAAAATATTGAAGATCTTAAATTATTGGGATCACCCGACAGAGCGGAACGCTACTGTACCAATCGCACATAATATTTAAAGTCAAAACAAAGTGCAAGTTTATTCAGACAACTAGTGGTACCAATCCCATATATGAAACACAGTCAACCTATATACATACTTAAAACATCAGAGAACAGTTTAATGCATTTAAATTTCTATATCTATATCTAACCACACATTCATGAACTTCCATGAACCCACTTGTTTCCAAGTTGTTTGGGATTACATCAACAAACACTGAAGGAAACAATCGCACTTGGAAATTACAGTCTGTCAGTAAGATTTTCATAAAACCAGTGAAGTAGAAAGTAGGACATCAAACTGTACCCTTATACATTTTACAAATAACAATATACTAACTATTCCAGCCCCTACATAAAAATAACAGTTTATGTACAATTCGTACGGATAACTCAATAATAAATACATATTACACATTTCCCAAATAGTTACTTAAAGGACAATATTGGTGTCAGCCATTATCACGAGAAAACGAATAAAAAAGGAAAATATCCGCGTATTACCATGTATTATTAAGTATAAAATGAATAAAAACAAAGGCTATTTTACGGAGCTACGAAGCCCCTTAAGCGCACAATTCCACTCTTATATAATTATTGTGTTTAAACGAAATGTTAATTCGTTTATAACAAAATATTAATTCGTTATAACGAAATATCAATTCGTTATAACGAAATATTAAATCGTTATAACGAAATATTAATTCATTTAAAGTAATATTATTCGTTATAACGAATTAATCATTCGTTATAACGAAATAGTAATTCGCTTAAACGAATTAATTATTTCGTTATAACGAATTAGTATTTCGTTATAATGAAATGAAATGTTGTTTAACGGCACGTCAGCTCCAACCGGGCTATATTGCGCCAAACATATGCTGAATCTAACGAGACAAATTAAAACGATGTCACATAAATGAATTTATATATGTAAATAAAAACAAATATCACAGAAAATATAATTAAAAATAAACATAACAAATCTTTTACATATATAAATATTTAAAACGATATACATGATTAAATATATACAATTAAAATTGAGAATAAAAGTTTGTCTCTTTTAAAAATGTTAGTACTTTATCATATAGCTCCGGTTGAGCAAATAGCTGGCGTATTGACTGGCAACGGTAATATTTAGTTCTAATATACTTGAGATGATTGCACTCAATCAAGATGTGTTTTACTGTCAAAGGAACATGACAGTGAACACATTCTGGTTGAGGCTCTCGCTTCAAAATGAAAATATGAGTTAAAAAGGTATGACCAATACGAGAGCGACACAAAACAACTTCATCCCTCCTGTTGGTTCTATTGGAGTTTGGCCAGTCTCCTAAGAGAGACTTAATGTGATGAAGTTTGTTTGTGTCTGCAAGATCCCAAGACCGTTGCCAGAAGTCATATATAAATAATGTAATGGACGTTTTAAAATCAGTGAAAGGTAAAAGAAATTGTGATATGGGAAGATCTAAAGCAGACTTGGCAGCTAAGTCTGCTTGATCATTCAGTTTAATATCAACATGACTGGGGAGCCAGCAAAAGACGGTTAAACTCGTGTGATAGTAGCAGACGATAAATGTCTGCTACTGAAGGGTGTACAAGCTGCTTATTGTTTATTGCCTGTAAAGAGGACAAAGAATCAGTAAATATAATGTGTTTTAAAGATGAAGAGGATTTGATATACTCCAAAGCCTGAAAGATGGCCTGGAGTTCAGCAGTAAGACAAAACAAAAGAAATCACAGAAATATATTTATATCCATAAATAAAAACAAATATCACAGATAATATATAAAATTAAAAATAAATATCAAATACTTTATGAATATAAACAATTAAAAAGAAAGAAGATAGGATACATATATACAGTTAAAACTTATAATAAAATTTTGTCTCTTTTAAAAAGTTTAGTATCTCACAATATAGCTCCGGTTGAGCAAATAAATGATGTAATGTCTGGCAACGGTAATAGTTAGATCTAATATTTCCAAGATACTTGCACTCGATCAAAATGTGCTTCACCGTCAAAGGAACATGACAGTGTTCACATTCTGGTTGAGGCTCTCGTTTCAAGATGAAAAAGTGAGTTAAAAAAGTATGACCAATGCGAGAGCGACACAAAACAACTTCATCCCTCCTGTTGGTTCTATAGGAGCTTGGCCAATCTCCTAAAAGAGGCTTGATATGATGACGTTTATTTGTGCCTGCAAGATCCCAAGACCGTTGCCAGCGGTCATAAATAAAATGATTTATACATGATTTAAAATCTTTATATGGTATTAAAAAGGGTGATTGGGGAAGATCTAAAGCAGCTTTGGCAGCAAAGTCTGCTTGAACATTCCCCCTTATATCAACGTGACTGGGGAGCCAGCAAAAGACAATGCCCTTGCTGCTCAACTCGTAAGATAGTAGCAGACGATAAACATCTGCTACCAATGGGTGTTCAAGCTGTTTATTGTTAATTGCTTGAAGCGAGGACAGAGAATCAGTAAAGATGATGTGCTGTAGTAAATGTGATGATTGAATGAACTCCAAAGCCTGACGAATGGCCTGGAGCTCAGCTGTAAATATTGAAGCAGCAGGTGGAAGACACACAGAAATGGTCCCAGTTGGCGTCACTGTAGCCGAAGCCACCCGATCACCATCTTTAGAACCATCTGTGTAAATAGGAGCATAATCACCATATTTAGACCTTAGCTCTCTAAAAAGAGATTGGAACACCGTCGAGCTAGTATCTCTCTTCTTATGTTGAGTCAGATCGAAATCGATCTTTGGGAGAGATATAGCCCACGGCGGAGACCTAAAGAAAGGGGTATTCGCAATACTGTCAAGGCTGATACCAGCCTCCGACATGAGGGGTTGTATGCGAATACCAAATGATGGAATAACCTTAGTCTTTCGCAGATATAAATGTTCATGATAAGGTCTAAATATGGTATTATATGAAATATGATTTGGAAGTGATGCAATTTTCGTAGCAAACTGCAGGGCAAGTTTATCACGTCTGTTGTGCAATGAGAGCTCGTGCGCCTCGACGTATAAACTTTCCACTGGAGATGTACGAAATGCTCCTAAACTGATTCTAAGTCCCTGGTTGTGTATGGTGTCGAGCTCTTTGAGATAGGACTCGCGGGCAGACCCATACACAATACACCCATAATCGAGTTTTGATCTTATTAATGCTCGATATAATCTGAGCAAGACCTTGCGGTCTGCTCACCAGTCAGTATTTGATAGGACTCTCAATATGTTGAGGGCTTTCAGACATTTCTTTTTTAGGTTTTTAATGTGGGGGATAAATGATAATTTCTTATCAAATATCAGTCCCAGAAATATGGTTTCATCCACAACTGGAAGGCGGTTGCCATCCAAGAAAAGTTCTGGATCAGGATGCAAACCTCGTTTCTGACAGAAATGCATGCAGACAGTCTTGGATTTCGAAAAACGAAATCCATTTTCGGTTGCCCATTGTTGAAGTGAATTCAAACAAAGCTGCAACTTCCGTTCGATTATCCGCATGTCTGTAGAACCATAGCACATCTGAAAGTCATCAACATAGAGAGCCCCGTTTGTACCTGGTTTAAGGCACGCTGGGATAGTATTAATTTTTATCGCAAAAAGAGTTGGAGATAAAATACGTCCCTGTGGAACCCCCATTTCCTGAGGAAATGGGTCAGAGAAGATTGATCCCAGTCGTACCTTAAATGACCTATCTTCCAGGAAATTTTTAATGAAGATAGGTAAGCGACCTCGTAGGCCTAGGTTATGGAGGTCGCGCATGATACCGTGTTTCCATGTAGTATCATAAGCTTTCTCCAGATCAAAAAATATTGCGACTAAATGTTGCTTCTGGATGAAAGCGTCCCTGACAAACGTTTCAAATCTAACGAGATGATCAAGAGTGCTCCTTTGGGACCGAAATCCACATTGGAGGTCAGTTATAAGGTTGTTGGACTCAAGGTACCAAACAAGCTTCGATTGATCAATCTCTCCATGGTTTTGCAAATACAGCTAGTGAAACGGTGAAACTTTCGATAAATCCTTAGAGGGACTCTCAATCAAGAGAAACCTCGGCCAAGATTTCAATACCTTATTTGAAATATTAAATATATTAGAAACGTCCTCTGAATTAGGACGTTTCTTGTTTTGATTTTTATTTATTGGGGTTGGGGGACTGGGGAATCCATGGAGTATTATTTTTTTTATATTTCACCCCTTGTCGTCCCCCAGGTTACTGCCCTGCCTACCAGGGGGGGGGGGACTAGCACGGGTCACCAGTGCAATTCGGATAAGGGAAGATCTAAGGCAGACTTGGCAGCCAAATCTGCTTGGTCGTTCCCTGTTTTATCCATTCGACTGGGGAGCCAGCAAAGGACAATCCTACTAATGGGTGATCAAGCTGTTTGTTTTTTATTGCTTGTAATGATGACAAAGAATCAGTAAAAATGATATATTTTAAAATAGATGATGGTTGAAGGAACTCTAAAGCCTGAATACTGGTCTGGAGTTTAGCTGTAAAGATGGAAGCAGCAGATGGAAGGCGGACAGAAATGGTTTCAGATCGTGTCCCGGTAGCCGAAGCTACCCGATCATCATCTTTCGAACCATCTGTATATATTGGAGCACAATCACCATATTTAGACCTTAGCTCTCGAAACAGACTGGAAAACCGTCGAGCTAGTATCTCTCTTCTTATGTTGAGAAAGATCGAAATCGATCTTTGGGGGAGATATAGCCCACGGTGGAGCCCTAAAGAAAGGGGTATTCGCAATACTGACAAAAGGGGTTGTATGCGAATACCAAATGGTGGAATAATTTTAGTCTTGAACAGATATAAATGCTCATGATAGGGTCTAAAAATGGTGTTAAATGAAATATGGTTTGGTAAAGGTTTTTATTATCGTAGCATACTGCAGTGCCAGTTTATCTCGTCTGTTGTGTAGTGAGGGCTCATGCGCCTCGACGTATAAACTGTCCACTGGAGATGTACGAAATGCTCTATATTATTATACCAACAGAAATATTGTGACCATACAACTGTTTTAAAGATACTTCTGTAGCATATGCAGTGAAATGAAATGGGGTTTGAGGTCCCACTGTTCTGTAGTATGGCCTACTCTTATATCGAAAGGATAATTTTAAAGTATTATTTATATACATGCCAATATATACACAGGACCTTGGTTCTTTGTCTCATCCGAATGACTATACATTTTTATCAGCCAGGCCCCTTAGTTCTGTACGACTGACAAGAGGGAACCACATCAGATAATCCTTATTAACTTCCTTGGCTGAGCGATCGTGACTCCCATATGCAGTGAAAGTTACTGTATTGTCCTGTAACCTGTAGTTAACATACAATCAATAATTACTTTTGCATGATTTACAGTACTTTGATAAGTATTTTGATGTAATGAATAGACGGAGTAAATTTGTGCCAGAAATCAAGGAAGCTATAAGCATCAAGTTGTATTTTACATACACGCCAATGTGTACTAGGGGCCTGGGTATTGATATCAGCATGCACCCATCATAGCCAACGCCTACGAACATCCAGACATCGAATTCAGCGCACAGTGTGTTAAAAAGAGATAACAAAAACAACTTAGCCTATGTGCACTAATGAATGATGGGTGAAACGCATGGCTCTTGACCTTACTACTGGACACAAACACTGAGAGCCTTGCCAAAGGGCCCCCTTTTCTTACTGGACACAGAGGGTCCCTTTTCTTGAAAGTGGGGCACTTCAACTGGATTTGGTGCTTCCTTTCAGTTTAATTTTTGGAGATTTTCACTAAATTCGTTTATTTCACTTTCCAATATATTTATATGACAAATCGCCCCAGGGAGGTTCTCACAAGATATTTGAATTGAGATTTTGGGGCATTACATCCACTCCACACAAATTAAGTCATTTCAGGACTATCATATAACTCTATTTCATTTCAATAGTCAGTTTGTGCGTAGAAGAGGTCTTTAGTAGTGGGAGGAAACTGGAGTACCCGGATAAAACCCACAAGGCTGGACAAACAACCCTAATCCTTGCCACGTACGAGCGGGAAATCGAAACCAGGCCACTTGAATTATGATCCAATGCACAGACTTTAACTATTCAGTCACACCCCCCCCCCCCTTTTCAATTCTGAAAATTTGATAATAAAAGTCAAGATTTCTTGCCTTTTATTCAGAGATCTTGTGATAATTTCAGTCCATAAAGTATAACTCAAATTATAAATCGAAACCACGCCTGTTGACTCAATGACAGACCTTATGATAGAGCACGCACGTGCTAACAATTCGATGTCTGGATGTTCGTAAGCGTTGGCTATGATGGGTGTATACTGATATCCATATCCAGGTCCCTAGTACACATTGGCGTGTATGTAGAATAACTCTTACAGTTGAAATTTCATATAAGAGATGTCGTAGTGCTGCTGTCAGAGCTTAATTTCCCTTCTTGCATACTGCATTCATTATCCCAGTCGGAGCAGAACAGTAGGACGTTAAACCCCAATTTCATTTCATTTCAGTGCGTTTCACTGTCAGATCCCGACTAAGATTGTGTCGACCCCTGCACGTTTTTTTCCCACCCGAAAGAATTCCCCCTCCCCCGGTACTTTCAAGACCAGCAACAGGATTTCGAAAAAGAATAGGCGGGACCGCCGCTGTCCGTGAACTCTTTGGTGAAAATTAAAATTGACTTGGGTGAAAATTATAAAAAAACAAATTATATTAAAATTGACTTGGGTGGAAATTATAAAAAAAACTATATTACAAATGGCTTGGGTGGAAATTAAAATTGACTTGGGTGAAAACTATAAAAAGAAACAAATTATATTAAAATTTAAAAAAACCAAATAATATTACAATTGACTTGGGTGGATATTAAAATTGACTGGGGGGGAAATTATATAAGAGATGTGGTAGTGCCGCTGTCAGAGCAAAATTTCCCTTCTGGGATACTGCATTCATTAGCCCAGTCCTTGTAGGACGTTAAACCCTCATTTCATTTCAATGCGTTTCACTGTCAGATCCCGACTAAGATTGTGTCGACCCCCTGCACGTTTATTTTCCCACCCAAAAGACCCCCCCCCCCACTTCCTCCGGTACTGTCAAGACCAGGAACGGAATTTCGAAAAGAATACGCGGGACCGTCGCTGTCCGGGCAAAATGGCCCATCATTATATTACAAATGACTTGGGTGAAAATTAAAAAAAATAAATTATATTACAAATAGCTTGGATTAAAATTGACTTGGGTGAAAATTAAAATTGACTTGGGTGAAAATTATAAAAAAAACAAATTATATTAAAATTGACTTGGGTGGAAATTATAAAAAAAATTATATTACAAATGACTTGGGTGGAAATTAAAATTGACTTGGATGAAAATTATAAAAAACAAATTATATTAAAATTGACTTGGGTTAAAATTATAAAAAAAACAACAATTATATTAAAATTGACTTGGGTGAATATTAAAAAAACTAAATCTACATTCTCATCCCTGGAATTATTAGATCTTAATCTTATTCATGGCAACACACAATTAAATTTATATCCGTTTATCGTTCTCCACCATCTAAGACTAATAAGCTAACAGATTCAATGTGTTATGAAGATTTTTTCTTCTCTTTTCGATGAAACTCAAAATATAAAAGGCGACCTTTTGAACACTTAGAGAAGCCTTTTACTAAAAGAATTATCCAGCTTCTTGATTCCCACAACCTTCAACAACATGTCATTTCTTCTACACATAAATCTGGTCACACGTTAGATTGAATTATAACTAGAAGTACTGACGATATTATCAATGATGTTATTGTTGAGGACAGGCAGATGTCTGATCACTATCTATTCACTTTCAACCTACGTTACATGCGTCCCCCCATCAAATTATCGAAGTTGCTTGTAGAAATATCAAGAAGATATCAAGAGATGACTTCAAGTTCGACCTTAATAATTCTCAGCTTCTAATTGCCCCTCCTGATGATGGAGAAGAACTTGCTGAGTTATTTAATATTACTTTGCAGGAACTATTAGATAAACATGCACCTGTTACTTTCAAACAAATACGAGCAAAACCAGTTAACCCCAAGATTGGACGGCGAACTACAGAGCGAAAGTGGCGTCTTACAAAACTAGAAGTTCACAGACAAATCTATAACACCGCCAGAAATAAAGTCAACTTCATAATTCGCAAAGCTAAATCTTCTTCATAACGATTTCATACACTCAAACCCTAACAACCCAAAGATAATGTTTAGTGAAATGTTGATAGTGTACTCCCTACAACATCTAGTGAACAGCAGCTGGCTGAATCTTTCAGTGACTTTTTTATCAACAAAATCACCGACCTCAGAAATAGTCTTGGAAATGAATCATTTGCGTGTGAACTCGACACAATTAAAGGAGACGTTTTGGCCTCGTTTAAGGAATTTAGTTCTTCTGAACTTGCTGATCTAATTCGAGCTTCTAAACCTACAGTTGGATCCTATGCCAACAAAACTAATGCTGGATGATACATTGATTCCTGTCATTACTAAAATTGTAAACACCAGTCTCGTAACAGGAATTGTTCCTCCGTTATGTAAAACTTAGATAACAACCTTCTTAAAAATTACAGACCTGTATCTAACCTGTCTATTATATCCAAAGTTCTTAAAAGAGCTGTAAAAGTCCGTCTTATGGAGCATTTATACTTAAATAATTTGTTGTATAAATTTCAATCGGCCTATAAAAGAACCCATGGAACAGAAACTGCACTGAACTGCGTGCTTAATAAAGTTAATACTATTGTTGATAAAGGAAATGTAGCTTTGTTGATATTGCTGGACTTGTCCGCTGCATTCGACACTTGATCCGAATGTTCTTATCACCCGTCTCCGTGATGAGTGTGGTTTAGACGGTGTGGTATTAAACTGGTTTTCATCGTATCTATCAGGTAGAAGCCAATCTGTTATTATCAGAGACTCCCTGAATTGTGGTGTGCCGCAAGGATCCGTATTGGGCCCAATTCTTTTTACCCTGTATAACACTCAACTAGGCCAGATTATAAATGGTTTTCACCTGTCACACCATTTATATGCTGATGACACCCAGCTAATTGAGAGCTTGTCTGTGCTTGTGTACTTGCACATTATCAAAGCCTGAATAATATTCAAGCATGCATTGCTGATGTAAAGTCCTGGATGTCATGCAATAAATTAAATCTGAACGATGGTAAGACGGAAGCCATTCTCATCTTGGTGTGTACATGGAGTCTAACAACAGTATGTCCAGTCCAATCATATGCTACTACCATCTTAGGAACATCAGCAGCATCCGTCATATGTTAACGACAGAATCCACAGCAACCCTTGTTCGATCATTAATTTTATCAAAATTAGATTACTGTAACAGTCTTCTTACTGGCATTTCATCTGAATTATTACAAAAACTACCTCAGATTAGTTTCCTAATCACCAAAATGTTCTAGTATATCTCCAGTACTAAATTCTCTGCATTGGTTACGCATAAGTTAAAGGATAGAATTCAAAATTTTAACAGTTGTGTATCAGTGCCTTCATGAAAATGCCCCTTCGTATTTAAAGGAACTTGTTAATCCGTACCAGTCAATACGACCTCTGTGATGTCAATCTCAACATTATATTACAGTACCAAAATGGAAACTGAAAAAATTTGGTTTTAAATCATTTTATGTTTCAGCGGCTTTGAAGTGGAATGCCCTCCGGTTAGCATTAAAATCTGCTCCAACATTTTCAATATTTAAATCTAAATTAAAGACATTCCTGTTTTCTAAATATTAAAAAATAAACTCTTAACTAACTTAGAATCGTTTTTGTGTGCGCTTTGAGCAGACTTTATTGTTTGGGGTTTAGCGCTGTATAAGAATCCTATTATTATTATTATGTACAAAGTTTGTGGATCCTCCCATAATTTTTGCGCCCATCAAGATGAAACTTCTGTGCCCATCATTCTACAACTTCCTGGGTATGGTCAAAATGTACACGGAACAAAGTTTGTGGGCTTTCGTTTTTATATCAATAAATATATATTAAATAATTCGTAAATTTTGTGTTATCTTTAATAGCAAAAATGAGTGAAATGTAGGCCTGCTTTTTCACGACTTCATTATCATTCATTTATGATTAACATTCAATTACCGTGCGACTTTCCTTTAAGGTAATTAGGCCTACCGTGCATGCCCTTTCATTAAAATGCAATTGCCGCAATAAATGTGGACTTATTAAATGTATAAAATAATATTGTTGATGAATGTCTTGATTCCATTAGAATTTAATCCGATAAATTTTTTTAAATTGTAACTGATGAAATAACCTTTCTTGCAACATAATATAAGTTGACACTATTTAAACACTTTCATTTATTAGAAATTATAACATAAAAGTGAAAACAAAATTATCGCACGATCATGGTTCAATATAACAGGTTTCATATATACGCAAGAAAAGAAAGTGCTTATTCACACTATATAGCGCATTTTCACGTGAATGTATTATGCCGTCGCCCCTGTACTATGGAAGTATAACGTTGCCAATATTATTTCATTGTTCACGGTGCAAACTGCAAATACGTATTTTAGTTTTACAATTTACATTGCTCAACAATACCAATGTCACGGTGTTAAAATACAGAATACACTTTTCAATAATACAAAATACAGTATAATAGTTATTTTGCACATTACACTTCTGCATTCTGCATTTTGCATAATAGACAAATGCATAATAGAACCTTGCAAAGTAGAACATATACCTTATATGGGATGTACGACGTACGTCATTTACATACGGAAAAAAATCCGGACTATGATGGAAATTAATGATTTACGCGATAAATGAAATGAAATGAAATGGGGTTTAACGTCCTACTGTTCTGATCCAATCTGGGCTAATGATGACGGGCATACGCCATACAGTGTGCTATGAGGGAAATTTTGCCCGGACAGCGGCACTACGGCCTACTCTTATACCGAATTCCAACTGTCAAGGGATCTTTTACGTGCACGCCAATGTGTACACGGGACCTCGGTTTTTCGTCCCATCCGAACGACTAG
Source organism: Patella vulgata (assembly GCF_932274485.2). Lineage (NCBI taxonomy): Eukaryota > Metazoa > Mollusca > Gastropoda > Patellidae > Patella > Patella vulgata. The sequence goes on from NC_065879.2 coordinate 95,525,055, forward strand.
ACAGCTGTTCTTGTCAGGCCCTCCGTCCTGCATCACTGACAAGTGAGAACCACGATTTACGCGATAAAGCCATAAGACCGAGGTCATTAGAAGGGGGGGGGGCAGTTCTCGATTTTGTTAGTCTTCAACGTCCAGGCTCTATAATGTAATTAGTTCGACGATTAGAGGATTCTGAAAGATAATAGTCTGGTTTAACGAGACTATTCTTATTTGTTCTCATCGGTAAAAAACCCCAGATATTTCAAGTGAATCAATTTCTTGTTAAAAATTAAATTGAATATCTTATTTAATTGACAGGTCTCTAAAACCCTTTTTTTGGGTAAGGTTAAAGAATCTTATAGTCACCGAGCGGAATCTCTCACCCGTATTCCAGCACCCGGATTCGAAATGAAGTTAGCACACATATTCCTAGCGCCAATAAAAACCTCGATATAATTATCAGGAAAATAATTGTTACCTTTATATTAGAAAATAGCATTTTAAGACATATTAATGCAAAATATATAATAATGTGTAATAGACCCCCCCCCTCCCCCCAAAGAAATTTGCTGAAATAAAGATCTAATAAATGCCGTGAATTCCTGTTTAGAAAATTTGATCGGCCAAAAGGTCGCTGACCTATCTAAAGGCCTCTCCGATGATGATGATGAGGATGATGATGATGATGATGATGATAAGCCACCAAAGCTAGTGTAGAAGCTATTGGGTGCGCAGTGAGCCTACGCTAACTCGATTCCCCACATATTTAGTAAGTTTACGGTAATATATCGTCAAAAGCCAGCATAGAAGGCTTCTGGATTTTTGTATTCTCGTAGTTTATCCATCCCTTGACTCTGTGAAACAAAAAACATTTTGCCACCAAAGCTGCTTTCGGTGCGTTTTTGATGCAGCGTGGGCGTACCCCTTTTCTGTGTGCTCAGTTAGCCTAGTGTGCGATATTTTAGTATGTTTACGGTAATAATATTTCTTTTTTTCATGAGGGAGGGAGGAGGGGGGGGGGTCTATTACATATATACTTTGCATTAATATGTCGTTTTCTAATATAAAGGTAACAATTATTTTCGTGATAATTATATCTAGGTTTTTATTGGCGCTAGGAATATGTGTGCTAACTTCATTTCGTATCCAGGTGACCTGATGGCTTTACCGCGTAAATCATTAATTTCCGTCATAGTCCGGACTTTTTTCCGTATGCAAATGACGTTCGTCATAGATCCCATATAGGGTATATGTTCTACTATGCAAGGTTCTATTATGCGCAAAATAACTGTGCAAAATAACTATTCTACTGAATTTTGTATTATTGAAAAGTGTATTCTGTATTTTAACACCGTGGCATTGGTATTGTTGAACAATGGAAATTGCAAATTGTAAAACTAAAATACGTATTTTGAACTACTGACATTTGCAGTTTGCACCGTGAACAATGAAATAATATTGGCAACGTTATACTTCCATACTGTACATCCGTTCGGACGTCCGTCCGTCCACAATTTGTTTGTTGATACTCTATAGGTCACAATTTTTATCCGATTTTGCCGGAACTTAAAATATAGGTCTATCGGAAAATAACTTCATGGATGATGACCCCTGATTGTACGAAAAATCATGTTTTAGTTTGTGGACATTCTAGAGGGCACAATTTTTATCTTATTTTAATGAAACTTGAAATGCATGATCTTGTTTCCTGTCGCGCATATCTGATCTTAACTTCTGAATTATGGTCCCCGATAGTACGAAAAATCGCGTTTTCAGCTTGTGGTTCTTTAGAGGTCAGAATTATTATCCTCCGATTGAACCAAACGTTCGAATATATCACCGTGACAACCAATCTGATTAAAACACAGATCCTATTTCGTTTTTTATAGTTCACAATTTCGTTTTACCTGTCTTTACTACACTAGGATCTGGAAGAGTTGTTATCATTGACGTGTTCTGAATGGTGTGAGGTATTAGCCAATGAAACGGTCTGTTACGGCGAGCTTTACGCGTGTTTTGCACGGAACTGTTGGTAATCCACTAGTAACACTAATGCTGATTGGTTAATCAATGTCTGACGTCATAGGCTCACTTGCTGCTCGTATGACCTCTGACGTGACCTATCGCAACTAACGGTCAGATCTTCATGTAGTGTAGACCATCGAAAGTATAAAAAACGAAACGAAATATAGATCTGTATTTTAATCAGATTGCGTGAAAATCGTACAAAAACTCCCGGAAAAAAATGACCACCCCACGTACGCAAATAATGTAAAAAAATATGGTATATCGTAGTTTTGGGCCCTTTAGAGGTCACAGTGTAAATCCGAATTTGATGAAACATGAAATGTATTTTTATAACCCAAAGACCTTGGTTCCTGTCGATATTCGCGCTTATCGGATCGTAAATGCCTGAATTATGGCCCTTGATTTTACGAAAACTCGCGTTTTTAGCTTGTAGTCCCTTTAAAGGTCACAATTTTTATCTGATTTAAAAAATGAATGAAATGAAATGTGGTTTTATGGCACGTCAGCTCCAACCGGGCTATATTGCGCCAAACATATGGTGAAAAATTCAAGACAAAATAAAGGAAATCACAGAAATATATTTATATCCATAAATAAAAACAAATATCACAGATAATATATAAAGTTAAAAATAAATATCAAATACTTTATGAATATAAACAATTAAAATGAAAGAAGATAGGATACACATATATATATATATACAGTTAAAACTTATAATAAAATTTTGTCTCTTTTAAAAAGTTTAGTATCTCACAATATAGCTCCGGTGGAGCAAATAAATGATGTAATGTCTGGCAACGGTAAAAATTAGATCTAATATTTCCAAGATACTTGCACTCGATCAAAATGTGCTTCACTGTCAAAGGAACATGACAGTGTTCACATTCTGGTTGAGGCTCTCGTTTCAAGATGAAAAAGTGAGTTAAAAAAGTATGACCAATGCGAGAGCGACACAAAACAACTTCATCCCTCCTGTTGTTCTATAGGAGCTTGGCCAGTCTCCTAAGAGAGGCTTGATATGATGAATTTTTTTTTTGTGCCTGCAAGATCCCAAGACCGTTGCCAGCGGTCATAAATAAAATGATTTATACATGCTTTAAAATCTTTATATGGTATTAAAAAGGTGATTGGGGAAGATCTAAAGCAGCTTTGGCAGCAAAATCTGCTTGATCATTCCCCCTTATATCAACGTGACTGGGGAGCCAGCAAAAGACAATGTCCTTGCTGCTCAACTCGTAAGATAGTAGCAGACGATAAACATCTGCAACTAATGGGTGTTCAAGCTGTTTATTGTTAATTGCTTGAAGCGAGGACAGAGAATCAGTAAAGATGATGTGCTGTAGTAAATGTGATGATTGAATGAACTCCAAAGCCTGAAGAATGGCCTGGAGCTCAGCTGTAAATATTGAAGCAGCAGGTGGAAGACACACAGAAATGGTCTCAGTTGGCGTCACTGTAGCCGAAGCCACCCGATCACCATTTTTAGAGCCATCTGTGTAAATAGGAGCATAATCACCATATTTAGACCTTAGCTCTCTAAAAAGAGATTGGAACACCGTCGAGCTAGTATCTCTCTTCTTATGTTGAGTAAGATCGAAATCGATCTTTGGGAGAGATATAGCCCACGGCGGAGACCTAAAGAAAGGGGTATTCGCAATACTGTCAAGGCTGATACCAGCCTCCGACATGAGGGGTTGTATGCGAATACCGAATGATGGAATAACCTTAGTCTTTCGCAGATATAAATGCTCATGATAAGGTCTAAATATGGTATTATATGAAATATGATTTGGAAGTGATGCAATTTTCGTAGCATACTGCAGGGCAAGCTTATCACGTCTGTTGTGCAATGAGAGCTCGTGCGCCTCGACGTATAAACTTTCCACTGGAGATGTACGAAATGCTCCTAAACTGATTCTAAGTCCCTGGTTGTGTATGGTGGCGAGCTCTTTGAGATAAGACTCGCGGGCAGACCCATACACAATACACCCATAATCGAGTTTTGATCTTATTAATGCTCGATATAATCTGAGCAAGACCTTACGGTCTGCTCCCCAGTCAGTATTTGATAAGACTCTCAATATGTTGAGGGCTTTCAGACATTTCTTTTTTAGGTTTTTAATGTGGGGGATAAATGACAATTTCTTATCAAATATCAGCCCCAGAAATTTGGTTTCATCCACAACTGGAAGGCGGTTGCCATCCAAATAAAGTTCTGGATCTGGATGCAAACCTCGTTTCTGACAGAAATGCATGCAGACAGTCTTGGATTTCGAAAAACGAAATCCATTTTCGGTTGCCCATTGTTGAAGCGAATTCAAACAAAGCTGCAACTTACGTTCGACTATCCGCATGTATGTAGAACCATAGCACATCTGAAAGTCATCAACATAAAGAGCGCCGTTTGTACCTGGTTTAAGGCACGCTGGGATAGTATTAATTTTTATCGCAAAAAGAGTTGGAGATAAAATACTTCCCTGTGGAACCCCCATTTCCTGAGAAAATGGGTCAGAGAATATTGATCCCAGTCGTACCTTAAATGACCTATCTTCCAGGAAATTTTTAATGAAGATAGGTAAGCGACCTCGTAGGCCGAGGTTATGGAGGTCGCGCATGATACCGTGTTTCCACGTTGTATCATATGCTTTCTCCAGATCAAAAAATATTGCAACTAAATGTTGCTTCTGGATGAAAGCGTCCCTGACAAACGTTTCAAATCTAACGGGATGATCAAGAGTGCTCCTTTGGGACCGAAATCCACATTGGAGGTCTGTAATGAGGTTGTTGGACTCAAGGTACCAAACAAGCCTTCGATTGATCAATCTCTCCATGGTTTTGCAAATACAGCTTGTTAAAGCGATCGGACGATAATTGGTAGGATTCGTATGATCTTTACCGGGTTTAGGGATAGGAATTATTGTGGCTTCATGCCACGAAGGGGGGAATTTCCCATCAACCCAAATCCGGTTAAAAAGATCCAGTAAAATTAAGAGAGTGGAAAAAGGTAGATGTTTTAGAATTTGGTAGTGTATTTCATCTGGACCAGTTGCAGTGTCCCGAGCTCGCTTTAGCGAATCCCGAAGCTCTGCAATGGAAAAAGTATCATTATAGCATTCATCATTACGGGACTTGAAATTAAGTCTCCTTTTCTCCTGCTGTTGTTTAATGCATAGAAAGGCATTGGAGGAGAAATTGGATGATGAATTGTATGAAAAAGTACTGGCCAGAGAATTAGCAATATCAGGAAATGTTGTTAAGGTGGTATTATCAACATTTAGATGGTTTACTGATAATGCACTACTTTTACCTTTAATCCTACGAATCCTATCCCATACCGATTTAGATGTGGTACGGGAATTGATCCTTGAGACATAACCTTGCTATGAAGATTTCTTTGCTTGGCGTATGGTTCTACGGGCCTTCGCCCGGACCATTTGGTATGACGCAATATTCTCCATGGAAGGATGGTTCTTTAATCGTCTCAGTATACGATCACGCTCTTTAAGAGCGGATTTGCAATCATCATTATACCATGGTTTATTGAAACGTTTTGGTTCAGTCGTGGTTTTTGGAATCGCCTGCTCAGCTACATCTTGTAGAATTGAAGTGAATAAGGCCATGGGTTCATCTGCATCTTCTAACTCCTTTGCATCAAAAGAGAAGAGACACAAAGATTCAAATAGAGCCCAATCAGCCTTATGCAACTTCCACCTCTGGGGCCTTTCGACCGGAGAGGGACCATTATTATCAATCAAGATAGGAAAGTGGTCACTACCACATAGATCTTCATTTACTCTCCATGTAAAATCCTGAAAAAGGACCGGAGAGCAAATGGTGAGATCTAGTGAAGAAAAAGAAGCTATGGCAGGATGTAGATAAGTAGGCGAGTCATCATTTAATAAACACAAATTATTAATGTTAATGAAGTCCGCTATTTGTTTACCTCTGTTGTTATCATCTGGACTGCCCCAAAGTGAATGAACATTGAAATCTCCCGTAATTATAAACGGAAGAGGAAGTTGGGCAACAAGGTCATCAAGATCATTGGGGCTCAGATGCAAACTGGGAGGAAGATAAATAGAACATAGTGTTATAGGAATATGGAAAGTCACCCTAACTGCAACTCTCTGTAAAGGCGAGTTGAGGATGACTTGACTCTGAGGGATATCTCCATTAAGAATAATAGAAACACCCCCATGAGCTCTACCATCACCAACTGCATGATGATGATAACTAACAAAATGTCTAAAAGACAAAGTGTCAGAATTCCTTAAGAAAGTTTCCTGTAAACAAATAGCTAAAGGATTGTACTTTTGAACTAATAATTGAACTTCATTAAAATTTGGTTTTAAACCACGACAATTCCATTGAAGAATGGAATTTACCATTGTCAGGGATAATTAATTTTTGGCGGCTTACCGACGGGGTCCATATGGACATCCACTACGTTAATGTCGCCCATCGAAGCATCCCCATATTTATTAAAGAGATAGATAGGGTTTTGTGAACCCTTTTTATCCCTCTCTCGCAACTTTAACCATTTTTGTTGCTTCGTTGTAAGCACTGTTCTCTCCTCTGAGGATGAAGTACCCTTAAACTGCACCCCTGACCCCGTGGACCTGGGATCAGCAGTATCAGTTTGAGAAGTACACAATGGTGGAGCCCCCTTGCCATTTTGAATAGGAGTATTGGGAATAGTCTCAATAACTCCAGAAGGAGGCAAGGAGGATTCATCCTCACCGGGTATCAAAGCAGTGCTTTGAGTCGAGCTCTCAGATGTATTAGAGGAACTCAACACCCCTTTACTGTGCTCCGATGTAATATTTTTAGGTTTTTTCTCTTTACGTGGCCAGGTTAGGTCTGTCTGAACAGATATGGATCTAGTAGATGCTTTAACAACACTCGAAAAAGATTTCCCTTGTGGCGCAGTGGGAAAGAGTGAAGTAAGCTCTACTTGCTTCTTAGCATCATAGTATGGAATTTTCCGTTCAGATATTACCTGTTGAATTCTTTTCTCTTTCTGCCATACTGGACATTCGCGAGAATAAGCAAAATGCTTACCCTTGCAATTTACACAGCAAAACTCAGTCTGACAGGAATTGCTCTCGTGACCATCATGGCCAAAGCGAGCACAGGTTTCTTTGCCTCTACAGACGGTTTTGCTATGTCCAAACTTCTGGCACTTATAGCAGCGAAGAGGATTGGCTATGTAAGTATCAACAGGAATATAGAGATAACCTGCCTTGAGAGTCTTCGGAATGTCGGGACGATTAAAAGTGAGAATGTAGGTGCTTGTTGGAATCACCTTGTCTCCTCGACGTATACTTATTCGTTTAACGTGTTGTACACCCTGAGGAGAAAGGTATTCTACCATCTCATCCTCATTGCTGCCTTCAAGATCCCGACAGCGAATTACACCTCTACATGAATTTAAAGATCTATGAGGAGACACCTTAATAGGAATGTCTGCTAATGTTGATGATTTAAGCAACATGGTAGCATGTTGCTGTTTAGCGCATTCTATCAAGAGTGCTCCATTCTTTAATTTCTTAATAGCTTTGGGCTCACCAGCTAAGCCAGCTATGCCCTTTGCTATCAAGAACGGTGAAACTTTCGCTAAATCCGTAGAGGGACTCTCAATCAAGAGAAACCTCGGCCAAGATTTTAATACCTTACTTGTAACATTAAATATATTCGAAACGTCCTCTGAATTAGGACGTTTCTTATTTTGATTCTTATTTATTGGGGTTGGGGGGATTGGGGAATCCATGGAGTAATATTTTTTTATTATTCACCCCTCGTCGTCCCTCAGGTTACTTCCCTGCCTACCAGGGGGAGGACTAGCACGGATAACCAGTGCATTGCCTCAGGGCTCGACGAGGGGTATACTCAAGCCAGAAGTAAAAAAAAAATACTTTCCAACCCGATTGACCCAAGCCGCCGCTCTGTAGAATGTACTAAGGACACAAAGGTAGGTATTATGCTGAGTGAATAAACAACAGAGCATTAAACTGGAAAGGGTACATTCTACAGAGCTAAAAACGACCCGAGCCGATTGATCAGAGTGGGCCACTCTGACCCCCCGTCTAGGTGAACCATGGGCCAAAGTAATGTGTTGCAGAGAAAGGGCTCGCAAGCCCAATCCCCACTCAATTACCAGGATTCCACTCTCCACCGACACGGGTCGCAACGCACGCCAAACACGTTGCCCCATTACAGGGGATCCTTTTAGTCGCCTTTTACGACACGCAGGAAGTACGAAGGGTATATTCTTGTCACCCCCTACACCCCAGGGGGGTGATGCTAAAAAGCAAGTAGAACTTTCTACATTTTTTCCCATTGCACCACAAGGGAAAACTTATTCAAGTGTAGCCAAAGTTTCTACTAGAACCATTTCTGTTCAGACGGATTTAACCTGGCATAAAAAAGAGAAAATGCCTAAAATAATATCATCAGATCATGTTAAAGGGGTATCGGGCTCCCCCCCCCCCCCCACAGAACGGCAAGGAGTCATCTCCCTCGCCTCTTTTTGAAACTGTCACGCTTGATTCCAGTTCTACTGAGTCAGGCTCGAAGAAGGTTTTTCTAAAAAAGAAAAGAAATTGGCAAAGATGCGCGAGAGAGAGAAAAAGGGTTCACAAAACCCCATCTCTCTCAATAATAGATATGTAGATGATCTGATGGACGGTATTATCGTCGCGGATGTCCATTAGGAACCCGTCGGTAAGCCGCCAGAAATTAACTATCCCTGACAATGGACAATTCCATTATTTAACGGAATTGTCGTGGTTTTAATTCAAAATTTCAATCCTTTAGCTATTTGTTTACAGGAAACTTTCTTAAAGAATTCTGGTACACTTTGTCTTTTAGGCATTTTATTGGTTACCATCATCACTCAGTTGGTGATGGTAGAGCTCATGGGGGTGTTTCTATTATTCTTAATGGAGATATCCCTCAGAGTCAAGTCACCCTCAACTCGCCTTTACAGGCAGTTACAGTTAGGGTGACTTTGCATATTCATATAACACTCTGCTCTGTATATCTTCCACCAAGTTTACATCTTAATCTCAGAGATCTTGATGACCTTGTTGCACAACTTCCTCTCCCGTTTATTATTACGGGAGATTTCAATGGTCATCATTCGCTCTGGGGTTGTTCAGATGATAACAACAGAGGTAAACAAATGGCAGACTTTATTAACATTAATAATTTGTGTTTATTTAATGATGACTCGCCTACTTATCTACATCCTGCCACAGCTTCTTTTTCTCCGCTCGATCTCACCATTTACTCCCCGGTCCTGTTTCAGGATTTTACATGGAGAGTAAATGACGATCTGTGTGGTAGTGGCCACTTTCCTATCTTGATTGATAATAATGGTCCCTCAGAAGTGGAAGTTGCATAAGGCTGATTGGGCTCTTTTAGAATCTTTGTGTCTCTTCTCTTTTGATACAAAGGAGTTAGAAGATGTAGATGAACCCATGGCCTTATTCACTTCAATTCCTCAAGATGTAGCTGAGCAGGCGATTCCAAAAACCACGACTACACCAAAACGTTCCAATAAACCATGGTATAACGAAGATTGAAAATCCGCTCTTAAAAAGCGTGATCGTATCCTGAGACGACTAAAGAACCACCCTTCCATGGAGAATATTCCGGCATACAAAATGGTCCGGGCGAAGGCTCGTAGAATCATACGTCAAGCAAAGAAATCTTCATGGCAAGGTTACGTCTCATGGATCAATTCCCGTACCACATCGAAGTCGACATGGGATAGGATTTGTAGGATTAAAGGTAAAAGTAGTGCATTATCAGTTAACCATCTAAATGTTGATAGTACCACCTTAACAACATTTCCTGATATTGCTAATTCTCTGGCCAGTACAATTTCATTTAATTCATCATCCAATTTTTCCTCTGATTCCTTTCGTGGCATTAAAGCTCGACAGGAGAAAAGGCGGCTTATTTCAAATCTCGCAATGATGAATGCTACAATGATACCTTTTCCATTGCAGAGCTCCGGGATTCGCCAAAGCGAGCTCGGGATACTGCATCTGATCCAGATGAAATACACTACCAAATTCTAAAACATTTACCTTTTTCCACTCCCTTAATTTTACTAGATCATTTTAACCGAATTTGGGGTGATGAGAAATTTTCCCCTTCGTGGCATGAAGCCACAATAATTCCCATCCCTAAACCCGTTAAAGATCATACGAATCCTACCAACTATCGTCCAATCGCTTTAACTAGCTGTATTTGCAAAACCATGAAGAGATTGATCAATCGAAGGCTTGTTTGGTACCTCATTACTGACTGCCAATGTGGATTTCGGTCCCAAAGGAGCACCCTTGATCATCTCGTTCGATTTGAAACGTTCGTCATGGACGCTTTCATCCAGAAGCAACATTTAGTTGCAATATTTTTGATCTGGAGAAAGCATATGATGTAGCACCATAGGTCTTCTGTCTGACGTGGAGAGCGGGCATATGTCGGAAACCGGTCGCCACATCCTACGTACGACCCATGCATCTTTTCTTACTACATATTTCTGTAGCCTTGTGATCGTCTAGAATTTGTCTCTAGCTGTCTTTACTTCTGCTTCACGTTGTGTATTTACTTCTTACGGTTTCTTAAGACGTTTGTCTTATCAGGAATAACAATGCAACAGTTGGCTTCTACATTTTATATATATAGCTGAATACAGGTATACAAGCATAATAGATAACAATACTAGCTAAAACCATTTCTCTACCCTACCCTAGCCAGCCTGGCGGCTGTCTAAGAACTCACATGGAAGCTCTCTGGAATCTAATGGAAGTCTGTCTTACAGGGTTCCACGGTTTCTTTTAAAGGTATATGAATATCATGCACAATAAAGCGTGATCATGGCCCTGAACTTGTGTAATTAACGATATGATTGGTTACTTTAAGTCAAATGATGCAATTAGAATAATTCCACTCACGTGTAATTCTGGTGGTAAAATATTGACACCTGTTGTGGTTTAAGAGCTCTTTTTTATGTAACAATATGTCAATTACAGACTAAGTTGATTTAGTACAATTCCTCATATGTGGGAACCTACCAAATTGCCAAAGATATTAATTAATGAAATATAATGCCATCATTAATTTCAAGAGCAAAAATTCTAGCAATATTATTACATTCGACCCTCTGTTAAAGACTTTTTGCTCGGTATTAGGTAGAGTTATATAAGTATTCATAAATGTAGCAGAAATCTCGAAAATCGACATATATAATTATCACCTCCCCGTCTTCTAAGATTTATGCAAAATGAAGAGGTAGGAGACTCTTAAGAACTGTCATGTACTAAACCCTATAATTATGCATGCATATATACATGATTACTATACCATAAAACAAAGCTATGAAATAAAAACACAAATAATCAAAAGTCAAAGTTGCATGCAAAAGTTCTCTAAAAGTTCATCACTGTAAAATCCTATGAAAATTCACTAAGCCTAAACACAGAAAACACAAATTGTCTTTTTTAAATCTTCAAGTGTCCTAATTTCAAAACACTATAACACATCACGTAATATTTATAAAGTTCAGGTTTCACTTTAAATTCTGTCTCAGGAAATGTCAATTTGGTAAACTGGTAAACCATTTCTTCTTCTTGGATTTGTATTGGTCTGTTTCAGCTACCATAGTATCAAGTTGAAACCTTCTTTTTTTCTTCTTAGTATGATTGGTTTGTACAATTTTTTCCGTCAATCAAACATGTCATTGCCATCAGACCAAAAACTAACTATTCCTAAATCTTTAAAACTTTATTTTGATATTAGTCTAATATTATTATTTCGAAAAATTATTTGTAAATCTTACTCTTAATTAAAATTAACTTTATTTAAGTATTACTAAACTTTGATGTGTCCCTTTAATTATAAAACTTCAAACTAATTTTGACCTCATGACCTAACTCGATCAGTAATGGACAATTTTATAATTACGTTGATGTTTTATAATTTCCGTTTCTGTTTTAGAATTCCGCCATTATTATTTTATATTTCTCCGTCAGTAATGTGACCTTTTTGACCTAATCATTTACAATTTTGCAATTCGTTTTTTATAAACACTAACCATTATTACATAAACATTTCCTATCAGACTGACACTGACACAAGCTGAGCTCACACTTATGACAATATCAGTGTTACATTTTACCTAGAATAGAACTGTCAATCAAATATGGACAGTATATGAATGACATTCCATTTTATCCTACAGTACCTATTCCATCATTAGTATTATATAAACATTATTTAGAATCATGTTCAAAGCAAGTACCGTGCACTTCACTCCCTCGGAACACCAGTCTATATTTTATAAACAAGACAATCAGAATATACGTAGCATTTAATTACACATATAGTTAACTTTATCCTATGTATTAACGCATGACGTGACTTTTACACACGTCAAATTTAACACAGTGTTAGAACCTATTGTTTATAATAATCTGACCTAATGTCAAATTACACATTCTAATCATTTCGTGTCGACAGCTTAAAGCAATTAGCAGTATATATTAAACGTTAATATTACGTTTCTAAGCAAAAATTTAATTACATAAAAGTGTCGTATTCTTAACTTTAACTTCCTATAAAACTCGTATTAATGACTTTGCGATAATCTCACAATTTAACGAGCCAATAATTTTAGTTTTTTTCCCAGGAAAACTATAACCAACATCCCTAGATGAACCATATGGGATTTTCAACATAACCTAACGTTTTATTCAAAAGTTAAATTACTTTTGAAACCTTGGACTAGAGCTTCAAAATTACACTACTCTACTTATTTAACCACGTGGACGACACAAAAACACGAATAATAGCAATTCAACCTTTTAGTCAAAAGTTAAACTATGACTAAAACTAAAAATCTTGAAACCTTGGACTATAGCCTAAAAACTATATTAGCATTATATAGCTAATTAACCACACATACACACATTAACCTATCACAGTAGAAACCACGGCCAACCAGGAAACTAGAGTTAATCACTCACAAATTTCATCCTTAGCTCTGCCGTCGTTCTCACTGCGATCCGGAGACAACATTAGTTCCTTATTTTATTCCTTATTCCGTTTCCTTATCATTATTATTTTTTAAAACCTACTCCTTAAAGACCCTCACTTTAACTTTACTCAAATTTACTACAGGTCATGTTAACCTGGCAATATACACACCTAACCAGTGATATTATATTGTTTAATATACCTATCAATCAAAACTTATGAATGACTGTAATTTATTCTCTATACAGTTAAATTTTAAATATTTAGTTTCTTATCAGATTTTAACTTTAAATTAATATTATTTGGTCTTTAAACAAATTTAGTTTTCCAAACAAAATGTATTTACCCAATTTTTCGAATATCTCCACCAGATTTTTTCCACCAGACTTTTTCTGTTGCTGGATTGTACAGGTTTTCTTCGTAATGTCTTCAAATATGTATTTTTCTTCTAAAGTGACTTCTTACCCCAGAGGTCGCAACTTCAGAACGGCACCAAATCGAATATGTAAGACTATGCAGTGCTATACAGTCACTGGTTAGATGTGGAAAATATGTGATGTTTACTCTCTTTTCTTCTAATCTTCTTCCAGGTTACTCGATCTCGTAGTCACGTGCACCAAATCGAATATGTATTCTTCTTCTAAATTTGCTGCTTACCCTAAAGGTCGAAACTGTGTTACGGCACCAAATCGAATATGTAGCACCATAGGTCTTCTGTCTGACGTGGAGAGCGGGCATATGTCGGAAACCGGTCGCCACATCCTACGTACGACCCATGCATCTTTTCTTACTACATATTTCTGGAGCCTTGTGGTCGTCTAGAATTTGTCTCTAGCTGTCTTTACTTCTGCTTCACGTTGTGTATTTACTTCTTACAGTTTCTTAAGACGTTTATCTTACCAGGAATAACAATGCAACAGTTTGCTTCTACATTTTATATATATATATATATATATATATATATATATATATATAGCTGAATACAGGTATACAAGCATAATAGAATCTAATGGAAGTCTGTCTTACAGGGTTCCACGGTTTCTTTTAAAGGTATATGAATATCATGCAAAATAAAGCGTGATCATGGCCCTGAACTTGTGTAATTAACGATATGATTGGTTACTTTAAGTCAAATGATGCAATTAGAATAATTCCACTCACGTGTAATTCTGGTGGTAAAATATTGACACCTGTTTTGGTTTAAGAGCTCTTTTTTATGTAACAATATGTCAATTACAGACTAAGTTGAATTAGTACAATTCCACATATGTGGGAACCTACCCACTTGCCAAAGATATTAATTAATGAAATATACTGCCATCATTAATTTCAAGAGCAAAAATTCTAGCAATATTATTACAATGATACTACATGGAAACATGTTATCATGCTCGACCTCCATAACCTCGGCCTAAGAGCTCGCTTACCTATCTTCATTAAACATTTCCTGGTACGACTGGTATCAATATTCTCTGACCCATTTCCTCCACAGGGAAGTATTTTATCTCCTACCCTTTTTGCTATAAAAATTAACGCGATTCCAGCGTGCCTCAAAACAAGTACAAACGGCGCTCTTTATGTTGATGTCTTTCAGATGTGCTATGGTTCTATGGATAGTCGAACGTAAGTTGCAGCTTTGTTTGAATTCACTTCAACAATTGGCAACCGAAAAGGGATTTCGTTTTTCGAAATCCAAGACTGTCTGCATGCATTTCTGTCAGAAACGAGTTTTGCATCCTGATCCAGAACTTTATTTGGATGGCAACCGCCTTCCAGTTGTTGATGAAACCAAATATCTGGGGCTGATATTTGATAAGAAATTATCATTTATCCCCCACATTAAAAGCCTCAAAAAGAAATTTCTGAAAGCCCTCAACATATTGAGAGTCTTATCAAATACTGACTGGGGAGCCGACCGTAAGGTCTTGCTCAGATTATATCGAGCATTAATAAGATCCAAACTCGATTATGGGTGCATTGTGTATGGATCTGCCCACGAGTCCTATCTCAAAGAGCTCGATACCATACACAACCAGTGACGTAGAATCAGTTTAGGAGCATTTCGTACACAACCAGGGAGGTATAATCAGTTTAGGAGCATTTCGTACATCTCCAGTGGACAGTTTATACGTCGGGGCGCACGAGCCCTCACTACACAACAGACGTGATAAACTGGCCCTGCAGTATGCTTGGAAAATGGCATCTTTACCAAACCATATTTTATTTAACACCATATTTAGACACTATCATGAGCATTTATATCTGCTCAAGACTAAAGTTATTCCACCATTCGGTATTCGCATACAACCCCTTTTGTCGGAGGCTGGTATCAGCCTTGACAGTATTGCGACTACCCCTTTCTTTAGGACTCCACCGTGGGCTATATCTCCCCCAAAGATCAATTTTGATCTTACTCAACGAAAAGAAGAGAGATACTAGCTCGACGGTGTTTCTGTCTCTCTTTCCAGAGTTAAGGTCTAAATATGGTGATTATGCTCCAATATATACAGATGGTTCGAAAGATGATGATCGGGTAGCTTCGGCTACCATGACACCATCTGAAACCATTTCTGCCCGCCTTCCACCTACTGCTTCCATTTTTACAGCTGAACTCCAGGCCATTCTGCAGGCTTTAGAGTTCATTCAACCATCATCCAAATTAAAATATATAATTTTTACTGATTCTTTGTCATCATTACAAGCAATAATAACAAACAGCTTGGTCACCCATTAGTAGGATTGTCCTTTGCTGGCTCCCCAGTCACATGGATATAAAAGGGAACGATCAAGCAGACCTTATCCTAATTTTAAATATTGCATTAATCATTTCATTTATGGCCGCTGGCAACTTCTTGGGATCTTGCAGGCACAAATAAACTTCATCACATTAAGCCTCTCTTAGGAGACTGGCGCAACAGAAGGGATGAAGTTGTTTTGTGTCGCTCTCGCATTGGTCATACCTTTTTAACACACATTTTCATTTTGAAGCGAGAGCCTCAACCGGAATGTGTTCACTGCCATGTTCTTTTGACAGTGAAGCACATTTTGATTAAGTGCAATCATCTCGGGAACATAAGATCGAAATATTACCGTTGCCAGTCTCTGTCATCTATTTGCCCAACCGGGTTGATATTGTAACATACTAGACTTTTTAAAAGATACATGTTTTTATCATAAATTTTAATTGTATATTTATCATTTCATTTTTGTATTTTAAATATCAATATGCATAAAAGGTTTATTTTATTGTTAATTCTATTTACTGTGATATTGTTTTTATTTATGCATATAATACTTTATCTGTGATATATATTTATCTTGTCTCACATAAATCACCATATGTTTGGCGCAATATAGCCCGTTGGGTGCTGACGGGCCATAAAACTTCATTTCATTTCATTTCATTATAATAAATTTTAATTGTATATTGATCATTTCATTTTTGTATTTTAAATATCAATATGCATAAAAGGTTTATTTTATTGTTAATTCTATTTACTGTGATATTGTTTTTATTTATGCATATAATACTTTTTCTGTGATATTTATTTAACTTGTCTCACATAAATCACCATATGTTTTGCGCAATATAGCCCGGTGGGTGCTGACGGGCCATAAAACTTCATTTCATTCATTCATTCATTTATACACAATTTTGATCCGATTTGGAAGAAACTTGAAATACGTGTTATAATCCAAAGATCCTGGTTCCTTTCGATATTCACCCATATCGTGAATTATTGTACGAAAAGTCACGCTTTTAGCTTCTGATTTCTCTATAGGTCACAATTTTGACGAAACGTGAAATGTATTTTTATAATCCGAAGATCTTGGTCCCTTTCAATATTTGCGCGTATCGGACCGTAACTTCCTGGATTATTGTACGAAAAATCCGATTTAAAAAACAGTTTCAATATATCACCGTTACACCGTAATGATGGTTTAGTTCGAATTTCGTGAACAGCCGGACAATATACCCGTCCCCCCCCCCCCCAACGCAGATAGTGTAAAAAAATGGTATGTCAACTTTGTAGACCCTCTAGGGGCCACAATTGTCATCCTATTTTGATGAAACTTTACATTTAGCTTTATATCACAAATATCTTGGTTCCTGTCGATAATCGCGCATATCCGAACGTAACGTTCAAATATGTCAGCGTTACAAAATAATGAAACTGCCGGACAAAATGGCCGCTCCTAGTGTAGTACTATGTAGTGCTATGCGTCGCTGGTCAGATGTGGAAAGCCAATAGGCCAAAAACTTTCAACATCCAGCGTGTGGCTCATATTCTCTCCTCTGCTACAAATTTTAATAGCATTGTTATGTTTAGTATTGTTTATGGTTTTATTTGTAATCCTTTACTTATGGCTAGGCCCCCTTTTGCACGCTGTGTATTTATCTCTTACTATCTCAGTAGTTAAGACGTCTGTCTACCAGGTACAAGCACGCAACAGTTTTGTTTTGACATTTTATATCAATAAGCATCTCAGATGATCGGATCGTGGGTAGTTCGATACTCATACTTCGATCAGAAATTAGAACCAATAACAAATACATTAATAATAAATGGAGATTTATTCAAGCGGTTCACCAACAAATACATCAAGACATAAATTGTCAGTAATCCTATAGTCACATACTGACAATCGACGCAGAAATAAAACCGCCTTAAACTGAACACTATAACCATATGATTGTTCGTCATCAATTTGTTTGTTTATCTAATTGACATGTGTATCTAATTGACATGTGTATCTAATTAACATGTCTTGTTTTTCATGAGAACTATTTAGTTTTTGTCGCGGTTTAGTCAAAGTTACACGTATTCATTTTCATTTCTTTGAAAACCCGTTTTTCTGTTATTAAATTCTCCAGATAAAAAACACATAATGATAACTTTTGTAGAAAACTAAATAAAAGCTTGCCATACTTCAAAAATATTTAGCTGAGATATTTATTAAATTTCGAATTATATTACCATCAGTATCAATGCCAAATAAACAGGTAATCAAGGTGGTATCAGTGGTTGACTTAAGCTTAAAGATACATTATGTAAGATTTAGATAAAGAGCTAACCATTCTTGTAAAATGAAGAATTTGAAAATTTCATTCAAATTACTCTATTGCGAGCGGAGATATTAGCCTTTACAGGTTTGACAAGACGTGTGCTGGTTGTTCGAAGCTTAGTGTCGCTCCTCCATTTTTAAATTAATTAATATCGGAGAAATCCGATGCCATCGATAGTTGATTATGGCCTGGATCCGTTAATGAATGTCTAATTAATAATTTAGAAAACATTTCAGGCCAAAAAAACGACCTGCAATGGGCAGATTTAGCTCTTGCATAATGTATGTTTAATCCAAATTGCTAGTTCTTGCCAATATATTGAGTCGAAATTGAAATGGATAGTAGTAATCCGATATCTAATGTATTAAGATTGATATTGTTTATAGTGGTCAATTTAACCATAAAATCTGCAACGTGTGGAGAAAACTTAAAAAGAGTTAAACGCCTTTATCGAAAAGATAATGTTATGCCCTTCTCATGCCAAACATCAAAATATAGTATTGAATTGTTTAGTTTTATATTGTATCAATGGTTGACGCGGAATATCATAAAAAAAATTATATCGTTATCTATCGTTATCTTTTGTTGATAGTTTATAAAAATAATCATCCCCGAAAGAGCCAACCAACTAACAATTTTGCCGAGGCAGTGTTTAGTTGATAACATTTCTTAAACCATGTAATTATTTATGACTTTGAATAAGCTATTGTATCAATCATTTTACATCCATCGTTTTCAAAATTTTGAACCAATGTTTTTCTAGTCACTCTTGTAGCTTTATTAATCTTAACGCATTTTATATAATAGTTTCTCTTTATTTTTTAACTAAGCTGTATCAGGTAGGTAAAGATAGACTTGTTAGTACAGTAGTTCCCAATCTTTGTGTGATACCACTTGGAGGTTGGTTCCAGAGAAACTCAATTCGATCAAATATCACTTTATTTGCGTAATTTTACAAAAATGAAATGAAATGAAATGGAGTTTAACGTCCTACTGTTCTGCTCCTAACCTGGGCTAATGAAGACGGGTATACGCCATACAGTGTGCTATGAGGGAAATTTTGCCCGGGCAGCGGCACTACGGCCTACTCTTATATCGAATTCCAACTGCCAAGGGATCTTTTACGTGCACGTCAATGTGTACACGGGACCTCGGTTTTTCGTCCCATCCGAACGACTAGACAGCTTTCCTTGTCAGCCCCTCCGTCCTGCATCACTGACAAGGGAGAACCACGCCGGAAAATCTGGATGAACTTTCTCGGCCAATGCAGGGATCGAACACCCGACCTCCAGGCTAGCGAGCTAGCGTCTTACCCACTTAGCCACGTGATCCCCTACGTAATTTTACAAGTACAAGAAATAAATAAATAAGTATAGAAATAAAATATAAATAAGTATACAAAATAATAATAATAGTAACATACACACTGAGAAAATAATGGGTATTATCTTGTGTTAGGCAGTAAACATTTTTGTGAAGTAAAAAATAACTAAAAATCGTTCATGACCCCGAAAGTGCTCGCGTACCACCTGGAAGGCCCTCGCGTACCACAGGTTGGGAACCACTGTGTTAGTAACCTACATTAAACCTGCAATCATATAATATTATCTAATAATATCTTGTGTTACTGGATATCTCATTGACCCTTAATTGGTACACGTTTGACACAAGATATAGGACTAATTAGCACTTATAGGACTAATTTTACTGAAAAAACACCTGCCCATTTATCATTGTTTTAGAAGTGTGCGTTCTAGACAAATGTGCCAAAGTTTCAACAGATACTACTTCTACCATAGCGTTTCATATTTGATAGCCACAACAACCTCCAAATATGGTATACAAGATTTTTGATATGAAATAAACGTCTATCTACCAATATCTCAGTTAGGCGGGGTTTTTTTCATATCGGAAATCTTGATGTCTAAATCTACAATATTATGCCATCTAGAAAAGGCACCATTTCCGCCAAATAAATATACAATCTGGTGCAATTTCAGATGATCATCCGCCCTGTACCACTGATAAAGAGGACTTTCTGAGCAAAAACCCGCAGCCATCCCAAGACCTCCTGAGCGAGCCAGTGTCTTACTCGCCGGATCTATGCATAATGTGCAGCCTTTAGTTGCTTGCATTTACCACTTGCAGAGTTGTTAATACCATACACTGAAGGCCATGTATGCATATTCCAAAAATAGAAACTTGCATGACCGGTTTTGAGGATTATGGATTATTAGAACCCGCCTAGTAACATAGTATATTACAACGCAAGGGAGTAAATTAGAGATGTATGGCACGACAACCAATACGGAACACTATTTCAGGACAGTCGGAGCAGAATAGTAAGACGTTAAAACACATTTCATTTTACTTCAATTATATAAGCGTAGATTCAGATTCGACAAATATATCACTTACCTTTATTTCGTGACGCCATTTCGATATCACAACTGTAAGAGATAAAAATGGTTGTGTAATGCTTAGCTCCCACTGCGGAAAAATCATCGGCGATGTGGAAATAAACAATTTCTGTCGATGGCTTCCGATGTTTTTGCCCACAAAAACGGTGACGTCTCGCCGAATTATTAGGGATGCCTTGGGGAAAAATATTTCTAGGTAGCTCCAGGGATGCATCCCCGTAGCTTCCACGTGGACCCAGAAAGCTCTGGGGATGCCTGCTTTCTCAGCAAAGGGTAGAGAACACATCGGAAAAAATTCCAATGCTTGTTTTGCAGTTCCTCCGATGGTTCCACGTGGCTCGTGACGCTACGGAAGCTTCCTTGATCGCTTCAATTTCCATCGGTAGTACATTCCCGAAGTAAAAATTGCCAAGTGGGACCTAAGCATATGTTGCATGAATGAACAGGGTTTAAAGGCTATCGAATCAAATGATCTCGGACAATTATCTACTTCACGGTGATTTTGTAAAACTGCTAGTGAGTGGACCATTTTTTAACATCATAAATTTATAATCTAGTTTGAAAAGACATACATATCATTTCTACTGATGCCCCGTCTACAGAAGTATAATTAATTAATTTTCAAATGTAATAAACTTGGAGACAGATAATATAATACTTTGTAAACTATATTTTTGACTAGTAATCAGGATTTCATTTTGATTAGCCTTATATTACTTTTGAAATGGCGAAAAACTTTGCGACCAGTAACATAATGTATTGTAAAATATATTTTTGACTGATCGTAAATTAAAGATGTTCTTACGTCAAGAAAGCTGGAACTAGCAAATCAGTTAATTTTTTAGGTGCGACTAAATATATGACACACGAACCAATGAAATAGTCTGATTGGCAATCAAGGCTCGTTTAAGCATGAACAGCGCCTCACAAATAAATAGAAAGATTGTATTGTATCAAACCGTCCATGCAGGTCATCATACAATACAAAAATAATGTATGAATATAAATCACATCAATAAATTAATAATGAATGATTGCTCCAACCGGGCTATATTGCGCCAAACATATGGTGATTATTTCCGAGACCGGCTAAATTATATCATAGAACAAAATACGTGCATAAATAAAAATAAAATCACAGTAATTTACATTAAAAATTAAATACACCTTTTATGCATATAAATAATTAAATACAAAAATGAAATGATATATATATATATATATATACACAAAAATAATAAGTTTTGGAAAAAAGAACTACATTATTTGTCGATTACTAGCATTTTGGCTTCTAAGTTCTTCAGGTTATCAACATTTTGGTAATACAACAATGACGTCATAGTAACACAGTAGAACAAAGAGGGAACATAACTTCAATATCAAATCAGACAACAATAACAAGGCCTATATGCAATGAAATTACTACAATTTTGCATTTAAAGCTGGCCGTTATTTGTCAATGGTTGAGGAATGGGTCAGTGAATATTGAACCATAGCACATCTGAAAGACATCAACATAAAGAGCGCCGTTTGTACTTGTTTTGAGCCACGCTGGAATCGCGTTAATTTTTATAGCAAAAAGGGTAGGAGATAAAATTCTTCCCTGTGGAGGAAATGGGTCAGAGAATATTGATACCAGTCGTACCTTAAATGACCTATCTTCCATGAAATTTTTAATGAAGATAGGTAAGCGACCTCGTAGGCTGAGGTTATGGAGGTCGCGCATGATACCATGTTTCCACGTGGTATCATATGCTTTCTCCAGATCAAAGAGATGATCAAGAGTGCTCCTTTGGGACCGAAATACACATTGGAGGTCAGTAATGATGTTGTTGGACTCAAAGTACCAAACAAGCCTTCGATTCACCAATCTCTCCATGGTTTTACAAATACAGCTAGTTAAAGCGATCGGGCGATAGTTGGTAGGATTCGTATGATCTTTACCCGGTTTAGGGATTGGAATTATTGTGACTTCATGCCACGAAATGGGGGACGGATTAATATAAGCTTTATAGCTTGTTTCCCAATCCATATAAATTATTATGTATTGTATATAGTATGTAATATATGGTAAATAAATATTGTTTAAACCAACTTCCCATCAACCCAAATCCGGTCAAAAAGATCTAATAAACTTAAGAGAGTTGGAAAAGGTAAATGATTTAGAATTTGGTAGTGAATTTCATCTGGACCAGTTGCGGTATCGTGAGCTCGTTTACATTTGTTTACATCCGGACTACCCCAGAGAGATTGATGGCCATTCAAATCTCCCATAATTATAAACGGGAGAGGAAGTTGTGAAACAAGGTCATCAAGATCTCTGGGATTAAGATGTAAACTTGGTGGAAGATAAATAGAACAGAGTGTTATAGGAATACGCAAAGTCACCCTAACTGCAACTGCCTGTAAAGGCGAGTTGAGGGTGACTTGACTCTGAGGGATTTCTCCATTAAGAAAAATAGAAACACCCCCACCATGATCTCTACCATCACCACCTGAATGATGGTGGTAGTCAATAAAATGTCTAAAAGACAAAGTGTCGGAATTCTTTAAGAAGGTTTCCTGTAAACAAAAAGCTAAAGGATTGTATATTTGGATTAATAATTGAACTTCATTTAAATTTAGTTTTAAACCACGACAATTCCATTTAATAATGTAATTTACCATTGTCTTAAAAGACAAAGTGTCAGAATTCCGTAAAAAAAAATTTCCTGTAAACAAACAGCTAAAGGATTGTGCTTTTGAATTAATATTTGGACTTCATTAAAATTTGGTTTTAAACCACGAAAATTCCATTAAATAATGAAATTTAAGATTGTCAGGGAATTTTATTTTTTGACGACTTACCGTGTGGGTCCGTATGGACATCTATTACGGTAATATCGTCCATCAGATCATCCCCATATCTATTATAGAGAGAGACGGGGTCTTTTGAACCCTTTTTCCCTCCCTCTCCAAACTTTCCCCCCTGGGGTGTAGGGGGTGATAAGAATATACCCTTCGTATGTCCTGCGTGTCGTAAAAGGCGACTAAAAGGATCCCTGTAATGGGGCAACGTGTTTACCGTGCGTTGCGACCCGTGTCGGTGGAGAGTGGAATCCTGGTAATTGAGTGGGGATTGGCTTGCGAGCCCTATGTCTGCAACACGCAGGACATACGAAGGGTATATTACCCCCTACATACGAAGGATATATTCTTATCACCCCCTACACCCCAGAGGGGAATAAATTGATACGAATATACATTAATACCAGTGGGCTCATTCCGTTCTACTCCACTAACACCTGGGTTAATCTAGGGGGGGGGGCATGTCTGATATGAGTGTACTAATTTTATCGACAAATCCCATAAATAGTTAATTACAAAGGGAAGCAACTCTCGTCGGGTAAAGAAAGCTAAATTCAAAGGCTAGTTTGTAAACTGTTTTTTGATTGGTTCGTAGACTTTAGCAACAATCAAGTCCACTGCAGATTTGAAATCGTGGAAACCCTAGGGATTAACCCAGGGTATAGTGGAGTAGAACAGAATGTTCACAATACATCCAAACTTAATATTTTTCTGGATGGTGGAGACTAACGCACATGACGCCCAATATGGGTCGAGAATTCACGTATTTCACACCAAATATTCATCAGTGACGACATGGAGAGTCTAGGGAACAGTTAGATCGCTTGAAGGCACAGCGAACAGGCATTGTGTTGATTCGAACGTTTGTAATTTGGCAGTATACGGTTAAATTGGACGAACCGCTTTCTGTACTGTATATGTGTAGTTGTGTCAAATATTGGCTAAACGTGCTACATTTTGTAATACTATTTGATACTTTATGCGAAATTGTATTAGACGAATATAAGTGCATGAGGGGACATGAGTTACAATTTGATCAATACATAATAAGATGTTTTATTTCCATTCTCCATTGTCAGTATATTATTAGTTATGGTATGCGTTTATTTAAAACGCAAATTAATTTGTTTATGAAATATTGTGAAAATAACATGAAAGGGGGTCCAAGTCCAGGGATAGATTTCTAAAAACACGTGATCGGGAAGTTGCCATTTCATATTTGGCATGAGTGACCAATCACATGATTAATTACATCATAATTTGTCAATAGAATAATTAATCTGTGAATCTGAGAATATATAATTAATAGAATGTGCGTGCTACGGCAGACAGCCATGTACTTCTCGTAGGGAGAAGATGTAGGAATTTCCATCAGCAGACTCGCTGAGTCTGCATGGGGGCTTGTCAGAGATACGTATGTATCTTACGTATTGGAGCTTAAAATCAAGAAACACTGGAGACATTATGTAGATATACGTGTACATGACTAAAATCTGGGTTTTTTTAGATTCAAGTCCCAATATGGAGCAACGAGTAGCTCGTTTTTCGACATTCGCCAATATAAAAAAAACAAGGAGAAAGTGACGTTTTTATGTAGACATTCTCATTTATGATATATTCAGTTCGTTCTTGAAAACTGATTTAATCAGATGTGTTTTGGAGACATTATGTAGACAAACATCCTTCAAATCTGCTTTTTAGAGATTCAAATCTGAGGTATTTGATTAAAAACGAGCTACTCGTAGCTACAGCTACGAACTGTTAAGTATATTATTTGAGTTTTAACAAATGTTTTTCTTAGTTGTTCTGTATCCTTTCCTGAATTTTTAATTTTTTTTATTTTAAAATCTGAGTATCAAAAAACGAGTAGTTCATTTTGTGTTTTTTGGTCAATATCGAAAAACGAATATCGATCTATTTTCACACTGCCCAGAACGGCTGGGTGTCTAAATTTGTTAGTGTCGTGCTATCGTTTAATTTCTAAATTAAGACAATGTATAAATCCAATTCCTTTATTTGTACAGCGTAAATGTTAATTCTATTTCATCTTATTACTATTATTAAGACGAAAAATGTCTTCTTCATTGACGCCTTACATATTTAGCAAGGCGTTTGGTGTGACTTGATCGGGAACATGACTTTGTTATAAACGACTCTCACTTCTTCTGGAGGAATGATTCGGCAGGTTGCTAAAATTGGAAACCATAAAAATTGTTTATACTAGGGGTGTGTCCCCAGGAATTGTAGAAGCGGAGGTTCCGTGTGTGAAACGGCAAGTTTGGCGTAAACTTATAAATTTATAAAATCGGAAACTCTTAAAACCACAATTTCTGCTCATTTGAGGCGTATATGTGTATTGGGTTCGAGCAAAGGAAGGCCAGACGGCGTTTTTTCGATGACCCGGGTTTGATCCAAGGAAGTTCCTCAGTAATAACCTCTTAAGCCTCTAAAAAAGAGGTAAAAACGTACGTCCGGGTTTGGTCGAGGAAAGTACCTGGAGATTTTCCATCGTTTCTTCATCTTGTCAGTCGTATAACATTTACCTATTGCATTTAATTAACAAGTAAATATAATTATATTAATTATTATTACAACCTATGCCCCTGTATTATTATAACAATCTATACTCCTATCTTTAATAAGTCCCTTTATCATACAATGTAAAAACATGTTGTGGGGTGGGCTAAAATAAAAATCTGTACCTTTGTCCTTCACATTTTAAATACACTACATTGTGAAATCGAAAGAAAAATATCTTGGCGGAACGAAATGATTTATTGAGGGTAAACTTATTTTTTATATAATGCACATATACATGTATATGGTTATCGTGACACTCTATAGATATTAAATACACTATATTCGAAATTCTAAAAATAACATCTGAAGTATTTTACATAGATTGTTTGGCAAGACCACAACTCACTGGGCGGAACGAAATGTTCTGACTACAAAGCGCTAGCAATAGCTGGGCAATAAATAGTTTTATGACAAACCGCAGATATTAAATACATTACATTGTGAATTCTAAAGAAATATTTAAAGTGTGCAAACATTGTTTGTAAAGATTGTGGCTCTCTCGCGTGGAAAGAAATGGATTATTGGGGATATATATTATAGGGTTATCGCGACCCTATTATAATACTTATTTCACATGCACAGGGTTTGCGAATTAAGGGTGCCCCACCCCCACCTTGTCATAAAACACAATCAATGTATTCAGCCAGAAAAATTAGTTTGGTTCTCATTTGATCCTCAGAACAATACAATTAATTAGTATACAAAAGTTGTTTTAAGGTCAAATTGAATAAATATCCTTTGGATTGAGGTTAAGTTCAGGGATATGGGATTCCATGAGGGAATAGACACCTTAATAGTTATATTGCCGTTGATGTGGGGTTAGGTTGTGTGAAAGATGCTAGAATTGATCACTACCATCTATATATGAGTCGCGGTATATTTTAGGTTGTGTCGACGATACTAGAATAGGTTACCAGCATATATTCGAGTCCCTTAACACCAAGCGTATCATTGTGTCCTTTTCGATTATGGCATTTTATGCCCAATATCCAATGGAAAAATCATGTTATTCTATTTATTTAACTGGAACATTAATAGTGTATCCTATCATGTGTGGAAAGTATATTCTAAAAGATTTCATTCTGTGGTGTTTTTTCCGGAATTCCTGAAGATATTAGACATAAAAAAATACATTTTTTTTTTATTAATTTCTTCTCAAATCCTCTTATCGCCCATATTCCACAATATTTTCGACTTTTGGTAGCTCGTTTTATTTTGTCTGTGGTGCTGTTTTCCCCCAAAAGATCCACCAGATATTGGAAATGGAAAATAATTCAATTTTTTCAAAAATTTCTTCTCAGACCCCCTTATCGCCCGTGTGTTATTACATTCCACAAGATTCCTTCTCGAGACCCTTTACCTGTCTAACCTCGTGGATATTCTTAAGATCCTTACGGGCATGTAAGTTAAAAATAAACGTTCAATAGCTTTATGGCCCTAATAACCGAACGGCCAGACTGTTGAATTATTGACAAGGATGTTACGAGAAGAACCTTTATAAAACTGGTCTATACATGTCCTGGGTGACACCTGGGAAACTTGTAAGGAAAGTGTCGCAACTGATCGAATATCTTTACACCATTACAAGGACGTTTTGTTGTTATAAGATAATTAGCATTAGAGAAGGATGTCCGGGTACAATTTGTTTACCTCGTATTGCGCGTGTAAATATATATAGACATGACATTATTTTATGTATGTCACAATGACCGAAGTTTTCCACGTAATGTTTACAGTCTACCCAGAAAGATAACCCTTCTAGATGTCATATTTCATTTCTTTCTTATCTATCCCCACCTGCCGAAAATAACACAGGTAACTCTTTGTATCGCGGTGTCCTATTTACTGATATTTTTATCTACAAAACCCTTGTTTAGACATTCATTATGGGTGTTTTATTCAAACTTTAACTGTTTGTGCGACATCAGTTTAAAAGGACATGGCCACATATTTAAGCTGTGTTAAACTATGCAGTTTACCATGTAGACAGCTGGTCTCGTTGTTAGATGCTACTGGCCAAAATACACTACGTCTAAACATGGTATTTGTAAGTTTTTCATGTATCCCAAAGAGTCCTATGTGCGTCAGATCCATTGTATGATGGTGGTAACTGTCTGAAGGGTGAATTACATTAAACGCGACCGTGAACGCGGCGATGACTTTTGATTGATTTGAGTACTATTTGAAAGGAGTCGTTTATACTGACAGGAACGCGAACATGGTCCGATATTATTTCGCGCGGAGATTGCCTCCCAAGCGGATGTTTGGGAATAGGTCGAGCGAACGCTTTTCATTAGCCAGCCCCCCCCTGGGGTGTAGGGGGTGATAAGAATATACCCTTCGTATGTCCTGCGTGTCGTAAAAGGCGACTAAAAGGATCCCTGTAATGGGGCAACGTGTTTGCCGTGCGTTGCGACCCGTGTCGGTGGAGAGTGGAATCCTGGTAATTGAGTGGGGATTTAGCTTGCGAGCCCTATCTCTGCAACACATTGCTTCGGCCCACAATTCACCTAGACGGGAGGTCCGAGTGGCCCACTCTGGTCGGTCGGCTTTGGTCGTGTTTGGCTGACGAGTGGGCGCATCTTTCCCATGGATCTGTAATGTATTTGTTGCAGTTCTACCTTTGTGTCCTGGGTGCCTGCTCTGAAGCGGCGGCTTGGGTCGGCTGGATGGGGTAAAAGTGTTATATCTTTACTTTGTCTAGGTATGTCCCTGTCTGTTCTCTTGGGGCGCATGCGCTGGATGTCCGCGCGGTGGCCTGCATGGATGTTGCAACCCTTTGGTGGTTGGAGAGCGGGCAGGGATGGATCTTTTGGGGTGCACTCATGGCTTCCCGGATCGGGAAGGCTCGTACGTTGGGAGGAGCGTCGACCGGGGATTTGGAAACGGATGGTTTGCCAAGTGAAACATCCCGAACTTGGCCTGGGTTTCTGGTTGTGCAGAGTGCCAGTGATGTTAATTTGAGTAGGACTTCTCCTTTTCTGGTTGCTGAGGGTCTTGCCGGCTTGGCTGGTGAGCCTGAAAGCGTGAAGAGGGTGAGAGGTGGTGCTCTGCTGGTGGAGTGTGCTAAAGAGTCGCATGCTTCATCTTTGTTAGGATCTAAGACTTTGGCCAACGTCCCCATCAGAGTTGCGCCGCGTAGCTCTCTTGATTCTTCAAGAGGTGTTATTCGGTCTCAGGATTTAGAAGGCAGCAGTGAGGAAGAGATGCTTGAAAATCTCTCCTCACAAGGTGTTACTTACGTCAAACGTATTTCCATCCGACGTAATGGTATCATTATTCAAACAAACACCTATATCCTGACCTTTGATAAGCCAGATCTTCCTGGGATGATCGGGGCTGGTTTTCTTTCCATTCCAGTTACCCCTTATATTCCAAATCCATTGCGTTGTTTTAATTGTCAACGCTTTGGACATAGTAAGAACGTGTGTAAGGGGAAAGCGATGTGTGCTCGATGCGGACAGGATGGTCGCGGGGGTGCATCTTGTCGGCTCGATCACCATTGCATTAACTGCAAAGGGCCTCATTTTGCATGTTCCCGAGAGTGCCCGATATGGAGGGGGGAGAGGCAGGTGCAGCAGGTGAGGGCAGGGAGAGACATTTCGTGTCCGGAGGCAGGGAGGTTGGTTGGGGCTGTGGCCCCGGCGTTTGCGGTGTCCTTTGCAGACGCGGTCAGGCCGAGGGCCGCTTCCGTTGCTTGCCGGGCACCTGTTGTCTGGCCGGCTCAGGCAGAGTCCTCATCGCGGGAGGGACCTCCAATTCCTCCGAGACCTGCAAATAGTTCTCTCAGTACCCAGACTGTTGGAGGGTCTGGAGTGTCTGAGATGGGGGGGATTGTGCCCCCCACTCCTCCGGCAGGGGGTGGAAGTCCACCAGGGGCAAACAGGGAACGTTCTGGTGGGGGCGTTCCTCAAGGTACAAGGCTTGATTCCTTCCGAGGTCGGAGGGGTGATGGGGATCCTGTCCGGGCCTTTAGCAGGTTCGGGATGCGGGACAGTCTTATGGATGTTGTTGTGGAGGTTCACGACCCCGGACAGCATCATGGGGGTCCCGTTGGACCTCCCTGAAAATGGCAAATTCCGTTGTTCGATGGAGTTGTCGTGGTCTTAAGCCAAATTTTGGTGAAGTTCAAGTCTTGATTCAGGAGTTTGATCCCTTGGCTGTTTGTTTGCAGGAGGCTTTTTTGGAGAGTGCAGACGTCTTAACACTCGGGCATTTTGTTGCCTGTCGTCGTTTTCCTAACGGTGGTGGTGGAGCGCACGGTGGTGTTTCCGTTTTCCTTGATGGAGGTGCTCCGCGGGGTGAAGTCGCCCTCGGCTCGCCTTTGCGGGCGGTTGCGGTGGGGGTGACTCTACATATTCCTATCACACTCTGCTCTGTATGTTTGCCGCCTGGTTTGCATCTGAACCCCAGAGATCTTGGTGACCTTGTTGCACACCTTCCCCTCCCGTTTGTAATTGCGGGAGATTTCAATGGTCATCATTCACTCTGGGGTGGTCCAGGTGGTAGTGGCGGAGGTGGACGGGTAGCGGACTTCATTAACATTAGTAATTTGTGTTTGTTGGATGGTGGCTCGCCTGCTTGTTTGCATCCTGCCGCGGCTTCTTTTTCTTCTCTTGGTCTCGCCGTTTGCTCTCCGGTCCTGTTTCAGGGTTTTGCATGGAGAGTGGATGGAGATCTGTGTGGTGGTGACCGTTTCCCCATCTTGGTGGGTGGTGGTGGTCCCTCTCCGGTTGGGGGGCCGCGGGGGTGGAGGTTGCGTAGGGCTGATTGGGCTCTTTTTGGGTCTTTGTGTCTCTTCTCTTTTGGCGCGGGGGGGTTGGGGGGTGCGGGTGGGCCCATGGCCTTGTTCGCTTCGGTTCTTCGGGGTGTGGCTGGGCGGGCGATTCCGGGGGCCGCGGCTGGGCCCGGGCGTTTCGATGAACCATGGTGCAGTAGCGATTGCGGGTCCGCTCTTGGAGAGCGTGATCGTGTCTTGGGGGGCCTTGGGAGTCGCCCTTCCATGGGGAATATTGCAGCGTGCCGGGTGGTCCGGGCGAGGGCCCGTGGAGCCGTGCGCCAAGCGGGGAGGTCTTCATGGCGGGGTTGTGTCTCAAGGATAAATTCCCGTGCCGCTTCCGGGTCGGTGTGGGATGGGGTTCGTGGGGTTGGGGGTGGGGGTGGTGCTTTGTCGGTTGACCGTCTGGGTGTTGACAGTGCCGCCTTGGCAACGTTTCCTGATATTGCTAGTTCTCTGGCCGGTGCAGTTTCATTCGGTTCATCATCCAATTTCTCCTCTGATGCCTTTCGGAGCATTAAGCATCGACAGGAGGGGGGGGCGGCTTGATTTCGGGTCCCGTGGTGGTGAATGTTATAATGACGAGTTTTCTATTGCCGAGCTCCGTGGTTCTCTTGGGAGGGCTCGGGGTGCTGCGGCTGGTCCAGATGGGGTTCGTTGCCGGATGTTGAGGCGTTTGCCTTTTTCTGCACTTTTGGTGTTGTTGGATCTTTGTAACCGGATTTGGGTCGATGGGAATTTTCCCCCTTCATGGCGTGAAGCCACAATAATTCCCATCCCTAAACCGGGTAAGGATCCTGCGAATCCTGCCAATTGTCGTCCGATCGCTTTGACTGGCTGCATTTGCGGAATCATGGAGAGATTGATCAGTCGAAGGCTTGTTTGGTGCCTTGGGTCCAGCAACCTCGTTGCGGACCTCCAGTGTGGATTTCGGTCCCGGGGAAGCACTCTTGATCGTCTCGTTCGGTTTGAAACGTTTGTCGGGGATGCTTTCGTCCAGAAGCAGCATTTAGTTGCTGTATTTTTTGATCTGGAGAGGGCTTATGATGCCACATGGAAGTGTGGTATCGTGCGCGACCTGCATAGCCTCGGTCTGCGGGGTCGCTTACCTGTCTTCATTGAAAGTTTCTTGGAAGATGGGTCGTTTGGGGTGCGCTTGGGATCAGTGTTCTCTGACCCATTTCCCCGGGAGGTGGGGGTCCCTCAGGGAGGTGTATTGTCTCCCACTCTTTTTTCCATTGAGATGGATACCATACCATCGTGCCTTGGACGCGGGGTCGACGGCTCTCTTTATGTTGACGACTTTCGGATGTGTTACGGATCGACAGGTGTGCAGACGGTCGAACGTCGGTTGCGGCTTTGTTTGAGTTCTGTTCAGCGATGGGCGGCTGACAGTGGATTTCGATTTTCGAGGTCCGGGACTGTTTGTGTGCACTTTTGTCGGCGAGGAGGTTTGCATCCTGATCCGGAACTTGCACTGGATGGGGGCCCCGTTCCAGTTGTGGATGAGGCGGGGTTCTTGGGTTTGATATTTGATGGGAAATTATCATTTGTCCCCCACGTCAAGGCCCTCAAGGGGAGGTGTCTGGGGGCCCTCAGCATATTGAGAGTCTTGTCAGACACTGACTGGGGAGCGGACCGTGGGGTCCTGCTCAGATTGTGTCGAGCATTGATGAGATCTAAACTCGATTATGGGTGTGTTGTGTGTGGGTCGGCCCGCGAGTCTTGTCTCGGAGAGCTTGACACCGTTCACAGCCAAGGACTTGGAATCGGTCTGGGAGCGTTCCGAGCATCTCCAGTGCAGAGTTTATACGTCGAGGCGCACGAGCCCTCATTGCACGACAGACGTGATAAACTTGCACTGCAGTATGCTGCAAGAATTGCATCTCTGCCTCATCATATTTCATTTAACACCATATTTAGACCCTATTATGAACATCTATATTTACTGAAGACCAATGTTATTCCATCCTTCGGTATTCGCATTCAACCCCTTTTGTCTCAGGCTGGTATCAGCCAAGACAGTATTGCGAATACCCCTTTCTTCGAGACACCACCATGGTCTATATCTCCCCCCGGGATCGGTCTCGGTCTTGCGGGGGACGGAGGGAAAGATACTAGTTCCACAGTGTTTCAATCTCTCTTCAGAGAGAAAAGGTCTAAATATGGTGATTATGCTCCAATTTATACAGATGGTTCCAAAGATGGCGATCGGGTAGCATCGGCTACTGTCACGCCATCTGAGACCATTTCTGTTCGTCTTCCTCCTGCTGCTTCCATATTTACTGCTGAACTCCGGGCCATCTTTCGGGCTTTGGAGTGTGTCGGGTCCTCTTCATCCTTAAAACACATTATATTTACTGATTCTTTGTCCTCTTTACAGGCAATAAACAGTGAGCGGCTTGTACACCCTTTAGTAGCAGACATTTATCGTCTGCTACTATCACACGAGTTTAACGGCAAGGACACTGTCCTTTGCTGGCTCCCCAGTCATGTTGATATTAAAGGGAATGATCAAGCAGACTTAGCTGCCAAGTCTGCTTTAGATCTTCCCATATCACAATTTCTTTTACCTTTCACCGATTTTAAATCGTCCATTAAATTATTTGTATATGACCGCTGGCAACGGTCTTGGGATCTTGCAGACACAAACAAACTTCATCACATTAAGCCTCTCTTAGGAGACTGGCCAAGCTCCTATAGAACCAGCAGGAGAGATGAAGTGGTTTTGTGTCGCTCTCGCATTGGTCATACTTTTTTAACACACATTTTCATCTTAAAGCGAGAGCCTCAACCACAATGTGTTCACTGTCATGTTCCTTTGACAGTGAAACACATCTTGATTGAGTGCAATCATCTCAAACATATTAGATCTAAATATTACCGTTGCCAGTCAGTACGTCAGCTATTTGCTCAACCGGAGCTTTATGATGAATTGCTAGCATTTTTAAAAGAGACAAACTTTTATTCAAAATTTTAATTGTATATATTTATCATATATTGTTTTTTAAATATTTATATATGTAAAGGAATTGATATATTTATTTTTAAGTATATTTTCTGTGATATTTGTTTTTATTTACATATATGAATACATTCCTGTGATATTGTTTTAATTTGTCCCGTTAAATTCACCATATGTTTGGCGCAATATAGCCCGGTTGGAGCTGACGTGCCATTAAACAACATTTCATTTCATTTCATTAGCCAGCCAGAGTGTGACGTCAAAAGGCTTGAATGGTCAAATCGTCTATGGGCCAGTTTCATCTGCGAATGTCCGTATCGCCGCTTATAGTACGAACGATGATCTGCGGAGAAAGTTGTATTGGGCAGTATAATAGCCCATAAATAGCCCATTACTCAATGGCACACAAATTTGTAACCGAGATCATTCGGACTCCATTGGGATCCACGGTAGATCATCAGTGAATGGGATGAAAAACGTGGTTAACCCGTGGACAAAGAGTAGGCGGCAACACACTACAGTACGTTAAACCCAACTTCATTTCACTTATTTTCATTCTAGCTGACGTCCCCAAATTGTACAAGCCTCTTTATCTATACTTTATATCGTAATATCATCCACATCAGATTAAATAAACAAATAGATAACATTTTCTAAGAAAAGAGCCAAATATAGCTTTGTGAAAATTTAGACTTTTGTTTATCGCGCAAAAGGATATGATTTATACTAATTAATCTGTTATCTGATCCAGGATGTTTTTTTTGTTTGTATTCTAGTCTGTACAGTCAAAAACGTGTGAAAATGTATAAATTTTAAAACGGTGGGGCGTGACCAAGATCGTTTGAACAAATTTGAATGGACTATCCATCAAAGTAGTTTGAAATCCATAAAACGGCCCAGACGAAGCCGAAGATATAAAAATAACGAAGGGGGAAATTAGATAAGCCGAGCTACATCTATTTGTCAGATGACAACATAAGGCCCGTGTCACGTTGTGCCAGGTGATTCTGAACGATTAAGCATATCCTGCTTTGTGCATGACACCATATATAACTTCTAGTTATTGAGACCAATTTAGGCGTTTATGAAAGTTCCTCTATATTTTCCATCGTGGTTTCCGCCTTTTCAGACGTGCAGGACAATGGACCTGGTACGGAAAAACGTCTAGTCGTTCGGTTTGTACGAAAAAACGTTGCGCATTACGTGCAATGAACTCCTTACGGTTGGAATTAAAAATATGAGTCGGACGTAACACGACTGTCAAGGCAAAATTACCCTTATAGTACAATGTAGGGCGTTAAACCCCATTTAATTTTATTTCACGTATAAGAACACAAGTGTGTAGAGAGATCCCGCTCACACTTGACAAATATGTAAGACGATATGAACCCTAAAATATAAAATATAACGTGATTCAACTGAAGGGTGATATATTTTCAATATAGATAATATCTACATTCAAATATGTAAGACGATATGAACCCTAAAACATAAAATATATAACGTGATTCAACTGAAGGGTGATATATATGCAACACAGATAATAAACATCTGCATTCAAGTTAAACCAACTGTATATATTTATTTCTGAATAAATTATATGATTTATTGTAATTAAGGTATCATAAGGTTGCACATATCTCTCAGGTAGCACAGTGAGCTCTATAATCAGTAGATCACATAATGACGTTATACCTGCCAGGTTACAGACAGTGACATAAAATAAACTAAGATACTATTTTATTATGTAATCACAATACTTAGTAGGGGTGGGGAATTATAATTTATTGTGTAACTTCTACAACAAGTCTATTACATCCAGATATTTAAAGCGCTTTAAGAATATATTCCTTTAAAAGGAACTATGTAATTTCGGGATTAACCTACCGAACAATTCATATTCATTTACAAAACCTTGGTTTATACCCTGAACAGCATAGGACCCGAACCTGTTTCAAAAATACGTAAAAACTGTTTAAATCAAAATCTATCCGAATTATTTTTGCAACGAATGCTATTCATAATATTAGTTGTCTGAAAAACAAAAAAACAACTGAATAATTTCTTGGCTGGACTGCAGGGCGCGTCACAAAGCCTGCCAAACTTTTCCCTGCTAACATTTACCAATAAGACATATATCCTGTGAACTCCTATGTACAATGCATTCGGCGAAATTCATAAAAAACTCATAAAAAATTTGCAAACTTTTAATCTCATCGTCAGATACGTGTTTTCCCGTCACAGATTAACGTCGGTTTTCCTAGACTGGGATTCTCGAAAATCCACGCGGCCTGCAGGCTGGAGTCCAACACTGAAACTATTCAATTGTTTTTCAGATAACTAGTATCATTATGTATAACAATCGTTGTGAAAATAAATCGGGGAGATTTCGATTTGAAAGGTTTTACGTATTTTTCGTATTTTACGTATTTTTAGACCCATTTCCGTATTTCAGGTTCCGGAAAATAAATTTCATATTCCTTTTAGCATCATGGTTTAAATAATAAACGCGAGGTACAAAATTATATTTTTACACTAAAAAGTGAGAATTCTTTAAATGTGTTAATTTCGGCAAAAAAGCATTTCACGGGGAAAGTTGAAATCTCTGAAAATAACCAATAAAGTAAAAATCTAAAGAAATATTGTCCTCATGAGTTTGTATATATATTGTTATTCATTTGCCTTCATCCTGGTATTTACATTCGTTATGGCTTTTGTTTTAAACTATATCAATTAACTTTTTTTCAAGTATATGTAAGCGGAATACATTATAATAATGATTACATCCAGTATCATAAAATTGAAGTTGACAAATCTGTTTAGTAAAGATACTTTTCAATACCTTATGTTGTAGTAGGCTATAAATACGTGCACTTTAGATCAATAGGCCTGTTATTGAGCAGGAACAACGGTGGTCCCAGAGTAAGGAAATGAAATGAAATCTGCAAACGGTACAAAGACAAACAAATATGTTAACTTCGGCGATATAGTATTTTACCCAGAAAAAACAAATTTCACGCCCCCGCCCCCTCCCAGATATCTTTGGAAATAACCAATAGCGTTAAAATCTCATAGTAAGAATGGGTATATAATCCACATCTCATTTACTGACAGTGAGTATACAGGAACACTGCATTTGTAATTTACCTAAATCTAACAGCGTCTATTGTGTATACTATTATTCAAGTGCATTATTTTGTAAAGCATATTATTACAATTCAGGAGATAATATATTATCAGAGAAAACTTTTCATGCGTTATTATACAGCTGCACTTTGTTATAGATAGTCATTTGAAGACAAGTTGATGAAGAAATATAACCATCTTTTATTTTTAAACTTCAAGACAATATTCAAACTTGAATCTCAAATTAGCAGATTTAATGGGTGTATATCTACACTAGAATGTCAACCAAGCACATTTGATTAAATCAGTTTTCTAAAACGAACCAAAGATATTATAAATGAGGATGCCCGAGGACGTTCCAATTGCGGCAGACTCAAACGTCTTATTTTGTAGCAGGTTGTTTCCGACTTCACTTTTTCCTACTCCAGTTTTACCGACCATTGCTATTCTTATTTCTGGAAATGAAGAAATGATCAATTTAATATTCAAAACTAGCCTAGTTGGCGAAAAATGTATTTTCTAAGATTAATTTGGATCACATACAGCCAAAATAAAACAAAACTGTAACCATGTTTGCACAAAAATCAGTAAGACTCATTAGGATACAATTTAACCTGTGAGAACAAATTGTTTTTATTACAACAACGGATAAAACTGTGTAGATTATGGAAAACAATACCAGCAACAAAAGTCTTATCCACTACCCAATGTTATTTATTCATTATCTAAATATTCCACATGCCTGGATTTTTAAAAAAAAAAAAAATGGTCTTTCGAAAATTTGATAATGTTATATAATATTTCAAGTTTCAATTGATCTGGACCGTTTATATAAATTTTTAAACAATT
This sequence comes from Patella vulgata, assembly GCF_932274485.2. Lineage (NCBI taxonomy): Eukaryota > Metazoa > Mollusca > Gastropoda > Patellidae > Patella > Patella vulgata. The sequence continues at coordinate 95,562,743 of NC_065879.2, forward strand.
TTTTGAATGCCTTAATTCTGATATACGAATGTGGATGTTGCTAAAACTAGAAAAGGAATGGGAAACGGAACGGGCGACAAAGTGTTTAGCAGATGGCAGTACTATTTATAAAATATTTATGGAGATACTTTAAAATCTACTTCGTGATCCTATATCATATCTACTTATAAATATATTATATAGGTATTTGTTAACAAAATACAATCGCAAAGAGGACGGCGTACCATGAAGAGTTTACACTACGAGACACTTACGTCATCAAAGCGGTAACAGGCCATAAAGTGTTATCTGGGAGTTCTAGAGATGGAACTTAGCATTAGATGATTTTCATAAAATTACCTATAAGTGTTTGTTATAGGCAACTCATTCAAACCAATAAGAATATTTTAACAAAGAAATTGACAGCTATCCTCAGCTTATGTAATATTATTGTATAAGCTTTCATAACTAGATATTAAACAAAGCAGTTCCGACTTCTTCCGATTGCAAAGTTTTTGATATTTTAAGCGAATATGAAACAAGACACAAAACAAAATGACGACAATAAAACTAGATAATAAATGTAGTTTGTAGAGCATTAACAAAAAGTTGTTGACATCTGATCTTGAGAAATGTTAATTTTACCCTGGGCCGGTACCTTTAAAATGTTTCAAATTAGTTTTAAAATTCTATGAGCTTGTATTTAAAATAAAGAGTTTACAGTAAAACTGAAAACGTTACCACGCTGTAATATTTAATGTTATCAACCGAAATGATCATATATATGAGAGAGAGGGGGGGGGGGGAAGGCAAAATGGGGATTAACGTTCACTCGACACAAGCTAGGTAATTTCGGGACTAACATAAGGTACAATTTAATTTCAATAATTTGCTTGCGTGTAGGGTCTTTAGCAGTACAAAAAAACCCACAAGGTTAGACAGGATACCCTACTCTTTGTAACTTTTAAGCGGGGAATCTGATTTCACGCGCACGCGTAAACTACTCGGCCACCCAAACCCGCATTCCGTTATGTGTTCCGTTTCGACTATTAGCAACACCCGGACTGCTGGGAGGTGTAATAATTTTCAAATACAAAAAGTTTTGATTATGTCTATTGATCTCATGATTTTGTCAAAGTTTAGCGTAAATACAATGCTGCAGTCTAGATTCCAGGTAGATTGTCGAACCATAATTTAAATTTGACGCATTTTTCAATTATGGTTTACATAGTCAATATTTGGACAATCCTGTGGAATATTAAATCATATTCAACCAATCCATCCATTAATACTTTGTTGTCAGAAATATAAAAGAAATGAACTCGTCCCGGCTTGACAGAACCTCCATTAAATTCAGAGAGATAATTCGTGTTCTCGAATATTGTGATTAGCAAGTCCAAACTGAAAAAATACTTTATCCCACAATTACTAGAAATGCTACGATTTTAAACTGATAGTACACAAGCTAATTATGATGATCTGTCTTGGAATAAAACCACCGAATAAAAAAACAATGGTTACTAGACATATATTTGTATTTGATAAATATTATCACCAGTTATCAATAATTAAGGCACATATATATTGCATTGTCCTTAGTTGGAAATAATTAGTAAGTACGTCCATTTAAATTGGCCGAAGGATGTGTGACTAATAGAAATATGGCGGGCGGACAAACTGACCAAACAGTATATTTCGAGGTATTTGAGGTAAGCTAATTTAATATTATATCATAATTGCATGTGCATAATTGTGTTCTGTTTGATTAAATATTCAAAAAATCATTCTTAGGATACAACCTCGACACCAGTCCGCCCTGAATTGCAATGTTTGTTTTGTGTTCTGGGCTCCATTTTGAATATAATACAATCCAGCGATAGTGTAGTCTAATTCCTTTAAAAGGGAATCCGAATTTGTTAATTTTCTGCAATATCACTTCGGTGGAAGCGGACGTTAAATAAAGCTATTTCACGTACAAAGACCTACAATAAAATCCAGGTGGATTGGGAAAAATATTCATGTATTTTCTTGATGAAGAGTAGCTATTTCAATTTGTAAATGCCCAGTCATCTTAGACAAATAATAATTCCAACTTCAAATCAGTTGTATTTATTCAAATCATACCATGAAGAATTGTATTTTTCCACTTGCATAATAATAAAAACTTGACTTTTATTATTTTATTTCTTCAGGCCAAGAGCATGGAAAATTGGTAATTGCCTTGTATCACTGCTAACTATAAATCACAGGGAGCCTTGGGCAGAAATGATAATATGGTTCTCAGATATGTTACTGTGTACAGACTGAACAGAAAATATTTATACACTTGCTATTACAGTACTGGCCAAATTAATAGCAATTTTTTCTAAAAACGTTGCAGAAGTAACTCACTAAAATTGAAGTATGAATAAAATCATACACCGTGAATATATTGAACTGAATATTCTTACACATAACCATAGGCGTACGGGGAAATTTTTGACTGGGGGGCGGTGGTGGTTGGTGCCCCAAAAATGTAGTAAATAATAAATTCGCTGTTAAATTGGACACATTCAAGAACACAATATTTTTTTATACAACTTTTACAAAGAACAATTGTGTGCCCAAATTTTCCCAGCATTTGGTTCCCAAAATGGGGGGGGGGGGGGGCGCCGCCCCCAGCCCCCCCCCAGCTCGTACGCCTATGCACATAACCATATTGACATCTACTTCACATTGCATGGTTGGTCGACGCAACGCCGTGTATAGATAAAGTTGCGACAACTGTGAAGCCAGGAATTTCATATGACGTCATGCAAACTTATTATCTATTTATATGACCTATTATATTGTTGGATGTCATAGATTTCAGCGAATAAGTGTATATAGGACATAAAACATACATTTTTTAAACGAAAAGTATAGCTGAACATACTATTATTAGTATTATACAAGAAGCGCACATTATTGTTATATAGCCTTATTCTATAAGAAAAATCAAAATAAAAGATACACTAGATAAAAGTACTATTAAACCAGGGGCGGATCTAGGAATTTTGAAAAGGGGGGGGGGGCTGCAAAATGAAGGCATTGACCGCGGAGACGGGGCTTGCCGCTGAGGGGGGGGGGGGGTCCCAAGAAAATTATCCGTCATTGCCTTGCATCTGTAGCCATTCCAAGAGCTATTTCCCAGACTGGTGTGTTTGAGTCGATGGTTCGAGTCATTTGGGATCCCTACAACGGGTTGGGAACTGACATATTTGAGTCTGAGAAAAGGCACTTTCAGCCGTAAAAAAGGGCAATGTTGAAAATTAGGGGGGGGGGGAGCGCCCCTCGCGCCCCCCATTGAATCCGCCTCTGATTAAACATATTTAACTTGCATTCGCTTTTAAAGAAGCTAAATCGCTAATATTTGGGAACTAGAAATTGTCACAAATGGGTCGCACTAACCTTGATGTTCACAAATATGTAAGACGATATGAACATCAACTAAAAAGATATGTAATGTGATTCAGCTGCAAGGTGATATATGCATATATGCAGCATAGATAATTAAAACTTCTATTCAAGTTAAACCAACTGTATCTATTTGTGTCTTACGTCGAGCTGAATACATTTTATGATTTATTGTCATTAAAACATCTATTGGTGGTTAACAGTGTGTAACTAAAAACCAAAATTGGATCTTATTATTGCCAATGATATAATGTACCTTGAATTTTTTATCACGAAGTCTATCGCATCCAGATATTTAAAGCGCGTTTACAATATATTCATTTTTTTGTATCGTAAAATTCATCTTCATTTGACGAACTACACCCAAACTACAGTCAGTGTAAACACGAATTGGAGACTGTATCTGAACTACAGGCTACATCGAACTACAGTGTACATCATGCTTAAGAGACACTATCTAATATCCAACAGGAAAAATGACGATTAATTTAATATCCGCCAATTGGTGTTGCTGCTATTTTGTATTTTCAAAATTTATCTTCAAATTCAGAGACATCGAAAACCATATAAAGGACATTGCAAAAGTCATATCTTACGTATCTTAAGAGATGCCCTTTTAGTCTACCAAATTTATGTTTTTTTTTGTTAAATTGCCTTATACATGTATTACCAAATTCGGTAGCCCTTTTAAAGTGCCCCTGAACATGTTTTATGAAAGGGCGCGCTATAAATATGCTGTAATAATAATAATAATAATAATATTACCAAATTTGGCGGCCATTATGAAAGAAACGCATAACCACTCTGTGTTTGAGGAATTTAAAAAGAAATCATTTATAATCCAACGAGTAAATAGTAAAACACACTGATTACGAGATATCGCTCTCAGAAAATTCCCCGATTTTGGGTATGATTTTGTTTGATATATTTATCACTGAACCAAACTGCATTGGTTTCTTTTGCATTTTTTTTTAGGGTAAAACGTTATATTATCCCTCAACGCCTATTACTGCAAGAAAAAAACAAATTTTGGTATGTAAATCTGTATGAAGCCATGACGTCATAGCTTTTATGGCGTCATAATTGGGACCCAAAATGGCGCCTGGAAATGAGTTGTCGTAACTTTCCCACAGTCTACTCACTCATGTGCTCATCATTGTATACCAACTATCGTTGAAAAAATCAATTTACGTCGATTTTTGAACATTTTAAAAGCCGTAGTTCGATTCGGCGCCCAAGAAAAGATATAAATCTACACCAAAAACATGGCAATCAATCAAGTTGAAGCGTTTTGGCGTAAAACATCTGTTTAGGCGAGATGACGTGTTTTTGGTGTACATGAGTAAGCAATAATGCTACCTGACTAAAATACCCCCCCCCCCCCTCTTGCATTCGCATGTAGTCATACATATGAGTCTCAAAATAATATAATATATTGTTAAATTATGCTCTTTTCAACTCTATACCCATGACTGGTGTACCAAGTTAAATCCACATCAAAACCCCATTTGTCGATAAGTGTATTTATAATAATCACTTGAACATCCTTGGAGAATTATATCTATTTAGTGAATATTAATACCAAAGAAAGAAAACAACTCTAAATTCTGAATATAAAGTCATCAAATTCTTTTACAGATCTTATTGTGGAAACCCAAAAGTTATATGTCACCATTGCCCTTTTAATCACATTTTTGTTTTTAATGTCAAATACCAAACCATCTCTAATATTGTTTCATTATATAGAATGCAGTGTAATCCTAAACACTAAAGATTTGGCCTGAAAATTTGAAATAATATAGAGGGATCATCAATAATTAATAGTAACATTCGATAATTATAAAAATGTATTATTGTAGGATGAAATCAACCTTTATTTTTAAACATTTAGTGAACATTTCGAATGTTAATGCCTCTTTTATATAAAATGGTTTTATTAATTAATCAATTTTTGTTTTACAAATTTTTAATTTTCTCCATTTTGTTTGATTTTTATGCTATATTTATTTTATCTATCTATAATTATTTGCCTGTGCTTTATCTATCAGTTCCCATTTATATACTGTAGAAAATTTTGAATTCCTAATCTGTTAAAGGGACTATTTTTTCTTAAAGGTATTTCAATTTAGTGCATTATTAATGTCTTTAGTGCTTGGTTTGGTTGATATTAAATTTAGATATATTTAAAATGTATGTTTTGGGACCATGGGGTAGGGATATTGTGAACATATATATTATATTCTCAGTTCTTTTTAAGGTTAATTGTAAAAAAAAATTAAATAGCTTTTTTTGAGGGGTGGGGGGATATTGTTATTATTGAACACAATTTTATTAGTATTAAAATTAACTTTTTTGATTAATATTCCAAATGTCTCGGTGCTTTATTTTTCAATTTAAATAGCTACTTTTTATTTAATAATTGGGGATGGGGGGTGGGTATTTTTTCATTGTATAACACAATTTTATTAGTATTGGAATTAACTTTGTTTATTAACCTTCGAGATGTCTGTATTGGTATTAATTAGGCATTAATTTATTTTTTCATATCATTTATTGAATAAATAATAATTTAACAAACAAAATTATTATGTCATTTATCAATAATTACGGTTTAAACAGAACGAATGGAAGGGGTTGCATTCGAAAGGTTGTTATACTGGATATAAATTGGTAAAATACAACACAAGTTTTTGTTATACACAAGTTTGTACGAAACAACACGAGTTTCAGCAATTTCAACACAAGTTTCAGAAATTTCAACACAAATAATGTGTAGATTTTCACACAAGTTTTGTGTTGTTTCAACATTTAACACAAGTTTTGTGTTGTTTCAACATTTAACACAAGTTTTGTGTTGTTTCAACATTTAACACAAGATTGTGTTGTTAAATAGAGACACCTAACTTGTGTTGAAAATAACACAAGTTTGTGTTGTTTCAACACAAGTTTTTTTTCAGTGTACACTTGGTGCACGCTATTGGGTTTTCGTCTGGCCCTTTGTCCTGCACCACTGACCGAGGAACTGTCTCTTCCAACTCCGGGTGCGAACCTGGGACCTCCTGGTTACCGAGTCATTGACTAAATCACCGAGACACCGCAGCTCTCGTTGATTTGGACGCCTGACCCGATATAAAGCCAGATTACTTCAATGATACAAGAAATATTTCATAATTATGAGGGGAAGAGATAAGCTAAACCAAGCATTAGCGATTTATATTTATTTAATAACTTTCATGCATGACGTAATGGGTACTTGCTATATATTGTTCTTTTAGAAAACAAATAGGCTAAAACAATCGATAGTGCATTATTTGTGAAATGCACGATAAAATAGCCTATTTATTTATCCCCCCAAAAATATATATGCAATAGTTTGCCTTTCTACGTAAAATACTTTAATATTTTTGACAGAAAAATGTCGTCATGTCTGTCGGGTAATGAATGAATGATATGGAGTTTTATGGCACGTCAGCTCCAACCGGGCTATATTGCGCTAAATATATGGTGAATTTAACGAGACAAATTAAAACATTATCACAGATTTGGAATTCATATAATATGTAAATAAAATATCGGTCGGGTTATGAAAAAGGCGCGATTTTACATGTGCCCAATGAACCACTATACAATTGTTAACAGCGCCATCTGTTTACAAATGAGCTTTATGACACCTTTACCGCGAAACATTTGTGAAATGTCAATATGTTAACGAAGCTAAACTGGCTACAATAAATTAAGAGTAAAATGGAAATAGAACAAAATACGTATTCAATATGCAATATTTAAGAAATAAGTCATATAAATTTATACATGTGTAAATAGCCAATTTAACGAGTTAGTAAGAAGTTACGGGCATAGAAGTAAGCATATTAGCATACGCATTATTAGTTTAGAAGTTAGAATTATTAGGGAAATTCCGCTCTATAGGTTGGTCCTCTCGTGACCACAACGCTTCACACTAAATTTGAAAAAAAAAACCAATCCATCAAAAAGTAAAACCTATATCTCGTTCACAAGGAGGGGTAACCCCAAAAGTGAAAGTCATAGAACGTTAAATATGGAAGCGGTTCGTTATTTAGTGACAAAAATCCGTTGAAATAAAATGTTAGTAAGAAGTTACATGCATAGAAGTAAGCATATTACAATATGTATTACTAGGTTAGGAAATTTCCTCTCCATACATACCCTTTCGATATTCAATGTTTCCTGACTCTCAGTTCCGGAGTTATACCATTTTGCTGAAAACCTTGTGATCACAATAGGGGCTTTAGTTTTTAACGGGTTTTTTGGGTTTTTTTTTTTTAATTTTGTTGAGAGCATTGGGGTCATGAGAGGATTTAACCCTATTGATTTTCAGCGTTCCGGAATTATTCAACTTTTCCTCAAAACCTTGTGAACGCGATAGAAGCTATCTTTTAAATTTCGTTAGTCTTTATCATGGAAGAAAACATATTCTACGACAAATCCTAATAGTTTTCAGCCTTCTGTGACTTTTCATTCTGGGGTTATCCTCCTTTTCAACGAATTATTTTCAAACATAGCTTGAAGCATTTGATTCACAAAGGGACGAGCCCTATCGATGTTCCGAATTCTGCGACTTTCAGCGCTCTGTGGCTTTCGTTAAGGAGTTGCCCCCTCCGCCTCCCGAAAACCTTATGAACGCCCCTGTAGTTCGGAAATGTGCGGTTGATTCAAAATCAAAATTAACAAAGATTTACTAAAACCTATAATAGGTCAATCAATCAACCATAAATTGCAAAAGAAATAATTGCACCTGCATTCACTCCAGAATTATCCCTAAATGCCTATAGTATTGTCAAGAGCAAATATCTTACATCACATGTGATATGCATACTAGCCTCCGCTTGCTACTGAATTGTGTTTTAGCTCCATTTAAGTAAAAGGGTCTTAGACGGTCATTGACTAGCATCAGATATGACAATCATGTATTATTTACATTTTTCAATAACATATGGAAATTATCAAGACTCTTACTCAATATAATGATCAATAAATCTAAAAATTGATGCAAGTTTTGTCAATGTAATATATCCTTTTCCACAATAAGCAAATGGCCAAAACAATCATTGATTTTGCTTTCATCCTACCAAATAATGCAAGTAATAGAGTCCAACGATACATGTACCTTGTACATACCCGGGAATAATATAGTACTTCTTGGATCGTCTTAGAATGGGGTACTCTTCAGTTTGTTGCGACTGTCCTCAGTTCAGGTTCGATGATAAACTTGGTATTATTTTAAGCGAGAGAGAGAGAAATGGGGTTTAACGTTCACTCGACACAAACTAGGTCATTTCGGGACTAACATATGGTTTTTAATTTTATTTCAATAATTCGCTTGCGCGTAGGGGTCTTTAGCAGTGGGAGGAAACCGGAGGACCCGGACAAAACCCAAGAGATTGGACAGGCGATCCTACTCCTTGTCACGTACATCCGGGGATTCGAAACCACGCCAGTTGACTCAATGACAGGCTTTATGATACAGCACGCACGTGCTAACCATTCGGCCATCCAATCCCCCATTATTTTAAGCAGCAAGGTAATATTGATAATGAAATTATTGTCTACCCTCGGAAATACGTACTAAATCTAGGGAATTCCCCTGCCGAAGTTCCGTTTGGGGCAATACCTAGATCAAATTCTTGAGGGAGGGATATTTGTGACTAAGGAAATGCCTTGCTTAGAAGAATACAAGTTCCATCGTGGAACCTTAATAGCTTGATTTTTTTGGTCACGGGGAAACACGACATAAGTCTTAGACAATTGTAGAAATACTACATACTTTTAGCTATTTTGCAAACTTTTCCACAAGTCTTGCTATTACGTGTACGTTGGTCCTTATGCACTAGTCGAGGAATTCGGTCCCCGTGGCATGAATGAGTCGCAACGTATCAACAACAGAATCACGACCCCGTGGCATGAACGAGTCGTGACGTATCTGCAACACAAACTCTTTTATTTTCAACACAAGCCAATTACACATTCACGAGGCGTTTGCAAAAGGAAGGCGCATAACAAGCGATACTTGGGGCGTCTTGCAAAGAAAACCCACCCCAAATATACGATTTGTCAGTCACATGTGATATTTGGAGCGCATTTTAACACATATAAATTTTAGTTTAACTTGTTCAAAGAATACAACGATGCCTAAAGGACGATCATAGGGTCATTATTATTCGAGTGAAGGACGATGTTTATCTATTTCAGGTATTAAATCATGTCAGGTTTTGAAACTGCATTAAGCAGCCACCCAAGGGAATTTTCACAACTGACCGCTTAACGGGAGTGGCCTCTTAATAAAATCTCGTTGCTTTTTGTGCCGACATAAATTAAATATTACGCTTGGATGCATTGGAAGCGGTAAATTTGGCCGTCGCTGAATCTTGCGCCGAACGAAAATTCTTTACTCAAATCTCGGACATAACTTAACGGGAGTGGCCTCTTAATAAAATCTCGTTGCTTTTTGTGCCGACATCAATTAAATATTACGCTTGGATGCATTGGAAGCGGTAAATTTGGCCGTCGCTGAATCTTGCGCCGAACGAAAATTCTTTACTCAAATCTCGGACATAACTTCTGTAAACTTGTCATTTTGTACCAACCTTCGATACTACTGTCTACCATTGTGATGCATTCGATAATATTTATCCATTTTTGTGAAGAAAATCGATGAATTCATTTTATTTTATCAAAAAAGCACATGAACAAAAAACATCGTTAATTTTATCACCTATTTACAGGGGGTGTAACTCTGTATGTAATGTTATAGGAGGCGCTAAGAGAGATACTAGATGATCGTGACAAAACTCGGTACTTTTATTTTATTCAATCAGTATCAAATAATGTGTCGTTACGCGTGAAAACAATGATCAGGTTAGTCGTTTAATAAAACAAAAGATTAATTAACAGATAATCCCGGGTTGATTGTTATTTTTACATTTCTTTTTACCTGATCAGTGGGGGTCCAGTTAATTAACTACACTGAAAAAAAACTTGTGTTGGATCTCAACACAAGTACTTGTGTGAAAATTATTCTACACAAAACTTGTGTTGTTTTGCATTGCATTAACACAAACTTGTGTTCTTTTTAATGCATTAACACAAATCTTGTGGGTTTTTTCATATAATTAACACAAGTAATGTGTACCGTCAACAAATATTTTTTTTTTAAATTTGAACTCCATACAAAGTCTTAATCCGGGCGTCCACAAGTATAAGAAAAGTATTTTTTACTCCGACATGATGGCCAGACAGACTTGAATGCTAATTGGTGTTAAGATGTCTGTAGTTAAAATAAAGTTGTTGATTTTTTATGGGCCCAATAAACTGGTAGATCAAAGGCCTATTGAGCGCTCATGCCCGGTGTGATTTTAACAATTGACTCCAAATGCGTTGACAAGAAAATAAGTAAAACTGTTATTGAATGTGATTGGTTGATAAAATCAACGTACTATAGGCTACAGTTTGTCTGCGATATCATCTCGGTGCAACCGGACATTAAATGAATTGATTGCACACAATTCATTTACCATTTAACAGCGTGCTGAAATGATTTTTGAGCAGTGATATGTTTGACAAATGTAAGCTAATGGTCACAGAGAATAAAAGACCGCAGGTTTTTGAATATTTATATAAAAAAAAAATAATACCATTTATTTTATGATCAGTAGTGGAAAACCGTGTTTTATCAGTGAAATAAAAGTGTTATTCCACTGGCTAGTTGTTTTTACCTAAAATGATTGTAAAATCATAAAATAAATAGAACATTACGCATTCGTGAAAATATAAGTTTTCTTGCTTCTCGATGAAATAAAATATGTTATTCACTCTAAAACGACAAATATCCTCTATGTATGTAATTTAGCATCGATATTGTTTTTGTGTATAATATTAGTATTTCGTTTCCTTAAAAAAAACTCCAACAATTTAACCCGGAAGTTCATGTTTAAAATGGCGGGCGGGGACAGGGAAAAAATTTCGGCATGTTATTATCAAATCTGTTCAATTTTTCTGAAATCGTGCTTAATTAACATTAGTTGTTCGGCGCTACGATGTTGTTCAAATACGTACATTACAGAATCACATTATGATTAAACCAGAAACGGCTCGACTTGAACCAGCAGGTAAGAATCTGTTTTGAAATTATATCTTGGGAGGTTGGATTGGATTGGCGGCCATTTTGATTCTTGTTTCATGATTTTTTATATTATAAAGATTTTGCCAAGAGTAGACATAAACGCGGGCACAGACTAGAAAAAATCTTTTTACACTTTTGTGTTAGTTGAATTGTAATCTAATTTATGTTTAAAAAAACAACCTTAAATCAAATAAGCAGATATTTTCCCCAAACCCTCCGTTCAACCTCTGACTCTGTCACTCTGTGGAATATTATTAGGCCCCTATTTTCCTGATTCAGTCACAGTTAATAAATAATAAATAATGGAACTAGAATCAGTCTGTGGAAGTTTCTCGATAGTTTCATTATTTTTTCCAGTCAGTGATGATATGACTCATTCCACCTTACAGTTACAGCAATTACCGTATTGAGAATTTACCGTTCAAGGACTCCATTTTGGCATTGAATTGGAATTTGAAGAAAAACTGGTAACAATTTCATTTAATTTTTATATTTTCTATTTTTTTTTTACCAATGTCCTACAATGATTAGTGTATGTGAACATACAATCCCAAGTAAAGTATTTATATGACACTTACATGCAACAGAGAGAGAAAAATGACATAAACAAGGCCTTACGTGTACTTGTATTTGAAGAATCAAGTAGTCCAAGCTATGCCTATATGCATACCGGTAATCAACTACGACGACGATTAGCTTTCTTCCGTTTCCACCCTTTCCCTGCACACTGTTCCATTCTACTTAGCCTACAGACGCTAGGTCGTTTCGGGAAAAAGGACAGGTAAGGTTAAATTTGATATGAATAATTCGTTTGCTGGTATGGGTATTTAGTAAACGGAGGAAACCGAATGGCCCAGAGAAAAACTCAAGAGATTGGACAGGCGACTCTACTCCTTGAAATCGAAACCATGCCACTTAACACTATGACAGACCCTGTGATTTCATGTGAATGCATTAACTACTAGACCATTCCCCCCAGCCCCACCCCATATTGAATAAAAGTATGGCTTATTTCAAATATGATATTTACATATAAAGAAAGTAGAGAGACTTCAATCTTACTAGAAAAATACTAGATTGCCTGAAATGAAATGGGGTTTAAAGAAAACGTCCTACTGTTCAGCTCTGACTGGTCTAATGCAGTGTGCTAAGAGAAAATGTTTGTCCAGGCAGCGACACTATGGCCTACTCTCATAGCGAATTCAAACTGCCAAGAGAACTTTTATGTGTACGCCAATGTGTACATTGGATCTCAGGGGAAACCACTCTGAAAAATCAAGATGAGCTTTCTCGGTCAACCCCAAGAGGTAACCTGTGGCCTCCATGCTAGTATTCCAACACCTAACTCACTCAGTCACCATGGTCGTCTTCTAATTACTGCGACATTGAAACCATGTGACAAACAAGGATTATAAAAATAGATTTTTACGGCTTAGGTAGTTCCTTGGGATTAAAATTTTTGATACATATAGATACATTAGTTTCAATTTCAAATCACACAGTTTGTATATATGGTATGGTAGCTTTAATGGTAAATTACATATCATGTATTTATTTTTTCAGTTTCAATATTGGATGTATATGCAAATCACCCAGGAAAAGATCATGTAACAAAAGAAATTATAAAAGTAAAAAAATGGAAGAAGAAATGGCTGGAAAAAATGATGATAGAGCAGCTTTTTCTTGGTGGGTAACTATTCAATTCTTATAGAAAAGATTGCTGTTATGCTATTTTGAAATCTAAAATTCAGTTTAGTATAGTAAAACTGTACACGTACATGTATGAGCACAGACAGAATCTTAGTTAGATATGACTGTCTCATCTGTGGCAAAGCAAACCAACACATGAAACAAAACATCTCATCTTATAGTTATGGTTTCATATAGTTAATTAGCGTCTTGATGTTACGGTTTCATGTAGTCAATTATCCTCTAATCTCTTCCTTTTGTATTATTAGTAGTCAATTATCCTCTAATCTCTTCCTTTTGTATTATTAGTGTTATTCTTTCATCATGTTATTTATATAACTTCTTTGATCTTGATAATGCGTTGTTGATAGCATTGATTATTCTGTTAAATGGTTTCCACTTGTTACCTATATATTGTACCACATTTATTGTTGATTTTCATTATTTGCTTGAAAACGATATCTGTATGTGTATCGAAACGTAGCATGTTAATAAATTCAGAAGTAGTATATCCATATAAGTGTGTTTTATTTTTAGTGAAATCTATTTCTATATGTCTTATAAGGAAAACAAATGTGGTTAAATTAACATTTTTTTACTTAATCAAAACTGTCTAGTCAATTTAAGCCAACTTATGTAATACATTGCATATTTTTTTTTCAGTTAGCCACCTCGGAAGATCAAGACAGCTGGAAAGGGCTATTGATATTGTGGAAGTGTTTTCTTACACAGGTTGCTTATCAGACAAAGGCTATGTAAGTACCATGCATATTTGCTTTTTGAATCAGGAACTGGTTCTATACACTTGGTGGGGAGGGGTTGGATGGCCGAATGGTTAGCATGTGCGTGCTGTATCATACGGCCTGTCATCCTCGGTTGTACGTGACAAGGAGTAGGGTTGCCTGTTCAACCTCGTGGGTTTTCTCCAGGTCCTCCGGTTTCCTCCCACTGCTAAAGACCAATATGACCTCAAAACTATAAGATGGATGCAATGTTACACCCTTTCATAATCATTATTATAAAGCGTTCAAATGCATGAATTTGTAAAATATAATTAATATCATATTGTAATACTGTTTGCAATACTGTATTCACCACTGCCTTAGTGGAGATAATTGGTAAATTAAATGATTATTTTTTCATTTTGTCTTTTTTCAAGACTTTTGTTCTGGCTTCTGACCCATTGAGGCATAATAATCTACCTGGGTCTGTAACTTGAAAAGACACAATAAGTATTATGCAAAGTTGAAACAAAATAGAGACTCAACGTGTGGAAAAATAAGTTATTTATTTAAAAATTGTGAACCGTAGAAAGTATATTTATTGCCAACTCAACCACATACTGTCATCCAGGGTTTATGGACCTACTTATAGTCCAACCTTCGACGATGGGTTGTATGTTCAATCTAGTTGGAGGTGTACGATTGAACATACAATAATTCAATAACTCACTTCTCTTAGTATAATCTTATATTCTGTAACAATATCTAACAAAGATAATATATACATATAATACTGACCCACAGGATAGGTAACTTAATAAGGAACAGCATCTAAGAAATAACTAGTCACTATATCAGAGACCTGCCCTTCAGTATGTCCTGCTGCCTGCCTGTGGTTAACTCGCCTTTTTCTAATATACTATTCAAGAAAAGTAGGGGATATTTGATTTTGGGGGCATAATACTAAAATATGCAAATGACTACGAAAAAAGTCACTATAGAACCTAACAGAAGAAACATTTCCAGTTACATGTGACGCCCAAACGCACCAATAGCTACCGCATGGAATGCAGGTGATGCTTGGGATCATCATGGGGGTCCAACCCAAGATTTGCACGACTCTGACTTTGAATGTTACAGTCATTGTGGCATTGAATTCCAGGGTGGAAACATCAGTTTAATTGTTTTAGTGACCAGAAAACAAATTTTGATATGCGTCGGCTTACCCAAAATGAAAGGTTACGTGCCCTTGGCATGCTACAGATCGGCACAACACAGGCGGTTGTGGCGCGGACGATGAATGTTTCTCAGTCTGTCATAAGCAGGCTATGGTCCAGATACCGTGATACACAATCTGTACAGGACAGACCACGCTCAGGTCGACCAAGGGCGACAACTCAAGCCCAGGATCGATTTATCCGTACCTTGGCCTTGAGAAATCGTGTCATCACAGCAAATCAGATCAGCGCTCGTCTTCAAACAGACACTGGTGTGAGAGTGAGTGGCCAGACGATTCGGAATCGACTGCATAGGGGTCACCTTCGCGCCCGACGTCCTCGCGTGATCCCTTGTTTGAGAGATCATCACATTCAGGCAAGACGTCGTTGGTGTAGGGATCGTCAACACTGGGATAATCGACGCTGGAGCAATGTGATGTTTTCAGATGAGTCAAGGTTCACTGTTGATTTTTTGGACAGACGTAGGAGGGTGTGGCGTCGTCGAAACGAGCGCTTCCAAGACGTTAACGTCATCAGACATGATCGATTTGGGGGTGGTTCTGTTATGGTGTGGGGAGGCATCACTGTTGCTGGAAGAACGGCTTTACATGTTGTTGCAGGGCGTGTTACAGGCCAGTACTACCGGGACAACATCTTGGCAGTCCATGTTGTGCCGTTCGCACGACGTCATGGCCGCCGTTTCATCTTCCAGGATGACAACGCAAGATGTCACAGGGCCAGGATCGTTACAGGTTACCTCCAACAACAGAACATCACCACATTACCTTGGCCAGCACTGAGTCCCGACCTCTCCCCCATCGAGCATGTCTGGGACATGCTTGGACAGAGGTTACGTCAACGTCAACAACGTCCTGCCAATGTCCAAGAACTTGCTGCTGCGTTGCAACAGGAATGGGACAATCTGGACCAAAATGACCTTAGACGTCTCATTAGGAGTATGCCACGTCGGATCAATGCTTGTTTGGCAAACAGAGGAGGATTTACCCGTTACTGACTTGGTTGTGATGCTGTGGTAACTTTGCTGTTTGACCCCGGGTATCATTTTACCCTTATAATGGTCAGTCTGTGCCTTACTTAGTCTAACGATCATTTGGAATAAATCGATGAATGTGAACTTCATTTCATTTTGTCATTTGTTTCTTCGTCAGTTTCATTAGGTGACTTTAATAACACTTAAAAATCAAATATCCCCTACTTTTTGTGAATAGTATATATACAATTTTTAGGACTTTTATACCTTAGCTTTGTTTTTAGTTACAATATAATCCTTAATACCTTACTGGAATAACTTTACAATAGATAATAATTTATGAAACAATGTCTCTCTAATATAATTACAGAGTTTATTTTAATTAGGATTCTGGCTAATCTATAATGGCTCTGGCCTCAAATTAACTATGCTCTAATTCTACCTGGTCATAATACTTGAATATTAAGCCATCAAATTATTTTATAATTTTGAAAATGAAATGAAATGGGGTTTAACATCGTACTGTTTTGCTCATAAACTGGGCTAATGAAGACTGGCATACACCATACTTTTGCCCGGGCAGTGGCGCTACAGCCTACTCTTATATCGAATTCCAACTGCCAAGGGATCTTTTACATGCACGCCAATGTGTACACAGGACCTCGTTTTTTTATCCCATCCAAACGACTAGACAGCTGTCCTTGTCAGGTCCTCCGTCCTGTATCACTGACAAGGGGAAGACACGTCGGAAAATCTGGATGAACTTTCTCAGCCAATTCAGGGATCGAACACCCGACCTCCAGGCTAGTGAGCCAGCGTCGTACCCTCTTAGCCATATGATCTCCTTATAATTTTGAAAAAGAATATAGTGATTGTAAAAGCTAATAAGTTATCAGTTGCATTTTATTTTTGTTTTTAATGTTAAATATCCCTCTCAAACACAATTATATTTTAATTCTCTCCAGAAATTTGTGTAAAATATAGACTGTAAATTAAAACTTTCATCTTTTAACTGTTGAGTCAATTTAAGTCATCTAATACATAGTATGTTTTTTTCCAGTTAACTACATCAGAAAGATAAAAACAGTTGGAAATGGCTATTCATATTGTGGAAACTTTTCTCACAGAGCTTGATAATCAGGCAAAATGTAAGTAACATACATATTTGTATTTTTAATCAGGAAGTAGTTTTATACACTTGCTTGGTAATCTAGTTATTCTTCTTGGGGCAATGCCTAGGACTCAGCTATTTCAAGTACTTGGCATGCTTGATTTTCGCCAATCACATCCATTACAGTAAATAGCAGTAAAATAATGATGGACAATATTTTACTTTTCAAATAGATTTCAATAGATTTTAAAGGGTAATATCCAATTTGTTGTCAATGGAAATAAAATAAGAATGGGTCCAAAAATAATTAGACATTGCCAAGTAAATAGGTGCTACCAATGATGTAGTAGGGAATCTGGATTTGCAGACAATACATGTATGAACCGGGTGAATAGTTGACCTATTATGAGACTTCAATCCCAAATCTCAAGACTTTTTTCTGACTTGGCCTGACAAAGACAGCTGTCTAGTCCTTCCGATGAGACGAATATTGGAATACACGTAAAAGATCCCCTGGCAGTTGGAATTCGATATAAGAATAGATGATAGTGCCGCTGCCCGGGCAAAAATTCCCTCATAGCACACTGTGTGGCATATGCCCGTCATTATCAGCCCAGTATAGGAGCAGAACAGTAGGACGTTAAACCCCATTTCATTTCATTTTTCTGACTTTTAACCCATTGATTTGAGCATAATAATCTGCCTGGGTCTTTAAGTGGACAAGACACAATAAGCGTTACGCAAAGTTGAAACCAAATAGAGACTCAGTCTCGATGTGGCAAAATAAATTGTTTATTTAAACATTGTATTCTTATTGCCTACTTTTTATTTTTTAGGCTGGAACACCCTTGAAAGAGTATTTGATGTATGATAACAACAAGAGAACCCAAGCATCAATTTATTTTATACTTCTGGGAAAGAATGCATTTGACCCAATTTTTAAATATTTATTTTTTGTTATTAATGTTAAATTTTCTTCCAAAACACAATTAGATTTTAATTCTCTTCAAATATGTATGCATAATATAGCAAGTAAACTGACATATAAATCACTTAGAATTTGGTCGGAAATCATAAAGTATTTAATAGGCATTACTAGAAACCAAATGTAGATCAAATACACCCAGAATTACAAAAAACCTTGACCTACATTAAGGTGACTTTCCCTTGCTTATGAAATGAAATACGTTTTAATATCCTGCTTTTCTGTGTTCTTAGTGATTCTACCCTACCCTTATATCAAATATTTCAACTGTCAAGGGTTCTTTAAAGGGTACCCAGGGGGGCCGAATGGTTAACACGCACACATTTGATCAGAAGGTCTGTCATTGATTCAAATAATTCAATTTTCAAGGGTTCTTCAAAGCGTACGCAGTTGGGTTGGTTTCAATTCTGGGGGGTGGGGGTGGATGGCCGAATGGTTAGCACGTGCATGCTGTATCATACGGCCTCCTGTCATTGAGTCAACTGGCATGGTTTCGAATCCCGGGTTGTAGACAAGGAGTAGGATCGCCTGTCCAATCTTGTGGGTTTTCTCCGGGACCTCCGGTTTCCTCCCACTGCTAAAGACCCCTACGCGCTAGCGAATTATTGAAATAAAATTAAACCATATGTTAGTCCCAAAATGACCTAGTTTGTGTCGAGTAGACGTTAAACCCCATTTCTCTCTGTCTCTCTCTCTTTTGATTCTGGGCTTGTACCCAATTATCCCTTGCCATATCCAACACTGAAAAGTGGGAACTATGCCGGAAAATCCAGTTGAAATTTCTCGGCCAACGCCTTATGCTCACTGAACCACTGTGGCTTATGACTTGTGATTGTATATAAATCTTTTGTACATATGATATTTTTTTATTTCAATCCTGTAATCTTGATGCTTTGCTTCTTTTATTTATAAAATATTCATTTTGTTTGGGTTTTTTTTAATGAGGAAAAGGCTCTACATCATTTTATTAGTCCTGCAAAATAGAGCAATTTTCTTTTGTTAGTTTTCTGTGTATGCTAGTTATTTCTAGATGCCTCACAAATCACTTGTAGTGTGATTTTGTAGCATTTTTCAGTTTTTGAAATTGTTTCAATTTAGTGCATAATTAATCTTATTAGTGCTTAGTTTGGATGTTATTAAATTTAGATATATTTGAATTATATATTTTGGGGTATGGGGTAGGGATACTGTGTACATATCTTTATATTCTCAGTTTTTGTTTTGGGGTAAAGAACAATTTAAATAGCTATTTTATATTTTGTGATGGGTAAAGTGTGTGGGGCAAAAAACAATTTAAATAGCTATTTTATATTTTGTGATGGGTAAAGTGGGGGGGGGGAGGGGTCATTATATATAACACAATATAATTTGTATTAGAATTGAAGTCTCTGTTTTTCTGTTAACATTTCAAATATCTATTTAGTTTTGATGTATTAATTTACTTTTTCCTATGATTTTATGAATAAATAATAATCATACAAATTTTTTTTTTGTTTCCTTCTTTTATCAAACTTTACAGGTCTAACAGAGCAAAGAGAGGGGTCCTGCATAGAAAGGTTGCTATGCTGGATATAAATTGGGGAAAAATACAACACAAGTTTTTGATGATGGTTATACACAAGTTTGTATGAAACCACACAAGTTTCAGAAATTTCAACACAAGTTTCAGAAATTTCAACACAAGTTTCAGAAATTTCAACACAAGTTTCAACACAAGTATTGTGTAGATTTCACACAAGTTTCAACACAAGTTTTGTGTTGTTTGATACATTTTAACTCAAGTTTTGTGTTGTTTCAACATTTAACAGAAGTTTTGTGTTGTTTTAACACAAGTTTGTGTTGTTAAATAGAGACACCTAACTTGTGTTGAATTTAACACAAGTTTGTGTTGTTTCAACACAAGTTTTTTTTCAGTGTACTACTCACGGGATTAGCGGGGGTGTTACAAAGAACGACAAGATGGTATCATTCAACAATGGCCGTTGAATGGGCGATGTTTTGTTGAATTTATTAGTAAAATAGTGACCGCTGGCCGCGTTAGAGGAGTGACCGTTGAATAAAGAGATGAAACAACAGAATTTCTACGGGGGGAATTTATCGTGACCGCTTACAAGGAGATGTCGCTGAATAGGAGTGGCTGCTCATACAGATTCTACTGTAGAACACAAATTTAATTATATGGGCTTGCAGGCCGAATTTCCAAGTGAAACAAAACAGGTAAAAGATATAACCATTTCATGTTTCTTCAGTACCAATAACGCAAAACAATGTTTAACACGAGGATAAAATTAAATATTTACTGGCAATGAAATAAATCCTTTCATTTTCTAATAAACAGAAATACATGTTTCCTTCTCTATAGTTTCAGACGATGGCCGCTTCCCCAACACAAGATTTGAAGGGTTCGTACTTACTAATTATTTCCAACTAAGGACAATGCAATATATATGTGCCTTAATTATTGATAACTGGTGATAATATTTATCAAATACAAATATATGTCTAGTAACCATTGTTATTTTATTCGGTGGTTTTATTCCAAGACAGATCATCATAATTAGCTTGTGTACTATCAGTTTAAAATCGTAGCATTTCTAGTAATTGTGGGATAAAGTATTTTTTCAGTTTGGACTTGCTAATCACAATATTCGAGAACACGAATTATCTCTCTGAATTCAATGGAGGTTCTGTCAAGCCGGGACGAGTTCATTTCTTTTATATTTCTGACAACAAAGTATTAATGGATGGATTGGTTGAATATGATTTAATATTCCAAAGGATTGTCCAAATATTGACTATGTAAACCATAATTGAAAAATGCGTCAAATTTAAATTATGGTTCGACAATCTACCTGGAATCTAGACTGCAGCATTGTATTTACGCTAAACTTTGACAAAATCATGAGATCAATAGACATAATCAAAACTTTTTGTATTTGAAAATTATTACACCTCCCAGCAGTCCGGGTGTTGCTAATAGTCGAAACGGAACACATAACGGAATGCGGGTTTGGGTGGCCGAGTAGTTTACGCGTGCGCGTTAAATCAGATTCCCCGCTTAAAAGTTACAAAGAGTGGGTATCCTGTCTAACCTTGTGGGGTTTTTTGTACTGCTAAAGACCCCTACACGCAAGCAAATTATTGAAATTAAATTGTACCTTATGTTAGTCCCGAAATTACCTAGCTTGTGTCGAGTGAACGTTAATCCCCATTTTGCCTCCCCCCTCTCTCTCATATATATGATCATTTCGGTTGATAACATTAAATATTACAGCGTGGTAACGTTTTCAGTTTTACTGTAAACTCTTTATTTTAAATACAAGCTCATAGAATTTTAAAACTAATTTGAAACATTTTAAAGGTACCGGCCCAGGGTAAAATTAACATTTCTCAAGATCAGATGTCAACAACTTTTTGTTAATGCTCTACAAACTACATTTATTATCTAGTTTTATTGTCGTCATTTTGTTTTGTGTCTTGTTTCATATTCGCTTAAAATATCAAAAACTTTGCAATCGGAAGAAGTCGGAACTGCTTTGTTTAATATCTAGTTATGAAAGCTTATACAATAATATTACATAAGCTGAGGATAGCTGTCAATTTCTTTGTTAAAATATTCTTATTGGTTTGAATGAGTTGCCTATAACAAACACTTATAGGTAATTTTATGAAAATCATCTAATGCTAAGTTCCATCTCTAGAACTCCCAGATAACACTTTATGGCCTGTTACCGCTTTGATGACGTAAGTGTCTCGTAGTGTAAACTCTTCATGGTACGCCGTCCTCTTTGCGATTGTATTTTGTTAACAAATACCTATATAATATATTTATAAGTAGATATGATATAGGGTCACGAAGTAGATTTTAAAGTATCTCCATAAATATTTTATAAATAGTACTGCCGTCTGCTAAACACTTTGTCGCCCGTTCCGTTTCCCATTCCTTTTCTAGTTTTAACAACATCCACATTCGTATATCAGAATTAAGGCATTCAAAAAATTGTTTAAAAATTTATATAAACGGTCCAGATCAATTGAAACTTGAAATATTATATAACATTATCAAATTTTCGAAAGACCATTTTTTTTTTTTAAAAAAATCCAGGCATGTGGAATATTTAGATAATGAATAAATAACATTGGGTAGTGGATAAGACTTTTGTTGCTGGTATTGTTTTCCATAATCTACACAGTTTTATCCGTTGTTGTAATAAAAACAATTTGTTCTCACAGGTTAAATTGTATCCTAATGAGTCTTACTGATTTTTGTGCAAACATGGTTACAGTTTTGTTTTATTTTGGCTGTATGTGATCCAAATTAATCTTAGAAAATACATTTTTCGCCAACTAGGCTAGTTTTGAATATTAAATTGATCATTTCTTCATTTCCAGAAATAAGAATAGCAATGGTCGGTAAAACTGGAGTAGGAAAAAGTGAAGTCGGAAACAACCTGCTACAAAATAAGACGTTTGAGTCTTCCGCAATTGGAACGTCTGTTACATCGCAATGTAAGTTTGGCACCAGAATATTAGAAGATGGACACAAGCTTGTCGTAGTTGATACACCAGGGCTGTTCGATACAAGGAAGTCTAATAAGGTAACTGCAAAAGAAATGGTTCGCTGTATCGGTCTGACATCTCCAGGACCGCACGTATTCGCCTTCGTAATGACCGTTGGTAGATTTACAAATGAAGAGCGCGACACGATCAATAATTTGAAAGATATTTTTGGCGAACACGTAATGAATTTTGTAGTTATTCTTTTTACATGTAAAGATAAATTGATTCATGGAAAAATTACGCTAGAAAAGTATTTACACCAATGTCCAGAAGAAATAAAATCAATCATAGACGAATGTAAAGGTCGTTGTGTTGCCATTAATAATTATGTATGTCCAAAAAAGTATCTTGCAGTGGGTCTTCGTCCATTTTATCTGTATTCATTTTATTGTTTCTATCCATGACATTGGAGAACTCGCGTGCACTTTGGTGTTCTCGTTGACGTTTTGCATAAAATGTGATTAAAAGTTCTGATGCCAATCTGTTTCACCTGTTTACTGGCAGACATGTGGACACAGTTCACCAATGATTTCCCCACTGACTTTAATGTTAATTATAATCTCTTAGACCGTCTCTAACCCTTTCCCAAATTTTCGTTGGGTCGAACGCTTTCTACCACAGATGGAGTAACATGTGACAAACTCTTGCCCACATGCAGGTTCATCATGGAAAACTTGAGATATATGAAGTTCATTAAAACTAGATACAAGTAATTCGTTTGGATGAGACAAAAAACGAGGCCCAGTGTACACATTGGCGTGCACGTAAAAGAACCCCTTGACAGTTGGAATTCGAAACAAGAGTAGACCATAGTACCGCTGTCCGGGCAAAATAACCCTCATAGCACACTGTATGGTGTATCCCCGTCTTCATTAGCCCAGTAGAAGAACAGTTGGACGTTAAATCCCATTTCATTTTATTTCTGGAGGCATGGCAATAATAATTGTATTTTAATTCAACCTTTAGATGCCCTATTCTGTGTTCAAAGCTACGGTGTATTGGATTGGTGCTTCCTGTAGCAGCTCCAAAATTCTACTTGTGCGCTGTTATAAAATATTGCCCCGCCCCTCCCCCTCCACGCACTTCGACCGCGCAGATACGCCCCTCAACATACCAACCCTGCATGTTCTTGAACATATATTCTTGATTGTAGGGAAAATATCAATATTTATTATATTAGATCATGACTGTAAGATATTAATGACATAACACGTTTAACAAATCCCCCACAAAGTTCTAAGTACAGTCAATAATGAATCTAGAATATGATGTGTCCTGTTGTAAAAATGGCTACAATATATTCTAAACTAACAAGCGTATGGCTGTCTGCTCTAAGTTTTATGAAAGAGGGGGAGGGGCACTTAAAACATATGCGTCCCAGACCTTTTGCAGGCGAGCAACATGTAACTTGTTGTGAAACAAGTGATATAAACATCACAAATGCAGATCATGTATTTTTGAAATGTGCTGTTTGTCGGAGAAATTGTTATCCGTCAATCAAACAAGTACGATCGGTTTGTGGAGCAGGAACTGACCATGTTATTTGGTGAACTTCACGCATCTAATTCATCAAATCGATGCAGAACTGTACAATGAAGAAGCATACCAATGGATGGAGCCTTGGGCTTTTTCGAAGAGGGCCATCACTAGAACAAGAAGGACAAGAACACTATATGAGTAGTGCTATCACGTCTTGGGTCCTAAGGATCTCAGGACATGTATATTGGACAATAACACCCCTCTAAATGCTAAACAGGAAGTGTTTATCTATTAATTGAAGTCTAGACCGCCTTCATTAGCCCAGCCCACTCGGTGCAAGATATCCTGCCTGCATATCCATACGAAGAGAATGTATGTGTAATATTATTATTCGATTATTATTATTATTATTCTTCGGTTTTCAATTTTCTTTCATCTTTTGATGCCTAATGCCAATTTTGACAAGGTCAAATAAATTTAACATTTTCAATGTCACCGGAAATGACGTCATTTGGTCAAAAACTGTATTTTTAGCCTTACAAACAGATATTTTATTCAAATGCGTCTTATTTGTAATGTTTTTAAAATGATGATTTTTGATTCCAATTAACAAATAGAACGAACCTATACGATCATACAGACACCACAAAATAGTTTCTAACTTGTACGGTCGCAGAGAAATAGACGATTTTCTACAAGTCACTTTTCAAGGTTTTTGGTCTATAAAAGTGTCAGTTATTAGTCGATGTTCATATAATTTTCACTATGTGATGCCTTATGCCATTTATGATTTCATAGAACTAATTTAACATTTTCATTATCACCGGAAGTGATATTTTGTTGTAATAAGTTATATTTATTATTTGTTTGAAATTATGATACTTAATTCCAATGCACATATAAATTGGATCAATACGATCATCTTTCCTTGCCGAGAAATAACCAATTTTGTCAGGTTCACTTTTCGCATTTTAATTTCAGTTTATGGATTCTAGGTTTATTATTTATTGCTCGATATGTATAAAACAAAGTTTGTATATTTCATCGTGCACATTCTCAACTTTTTGGTTACCGATAAAAGTTTTCTGTAGGCACCGGAAGTGACTAGATTTTGCAAGAATTTACAATTTTTGCCGGTCTTTTCGCAAGCAAATGTTAATATTTTACAAATCTAATAGACCAAGAAGAATGCCCCAAATCTGATAGATCAAGAAGAATGCCCCTATGACAAGCGCAAAAAATGTAGAAATCAATTTTTTTTAATTTGGGTTTTGTCTTTGCGCCATTTCGATTTAAACTGAAAAAGCGAGTAAAATTAAGCAATTTACAACCCATTCTGGCTTTTCATATTTTAAAATATTTCGATTTAATGTTCATAAACTTGTAGCATCTATCTATACGAAGACAATCTATATCGAAATTAGTTTGTAATATGAGCGGTTGCCGAGAAATGTGCATTTTGCACGTATCATTTTCACGTTATTTTGCTTGTAAAAGAGCCAATTGTTATTGGATCTTCACAAAAGTGACACCATTCGATGCATAAAGCAAATGTGCATTATATCAATTTGAGCAGAATTAAAAATTGACATTGGAAGTGACGCCATGTTTTCAAAAAGTGTATTTTTGGCTTTCAAAACATATATTTTATTCATTTGAGTGCAATTTATGTGTTTAAAATTATGATATTTAATTCGATTCAAAAACTAGAATGAAACCATGCCGTCATATAGATATCACAAAATGGTTTCTAAATTGTTCAGTTGTGTGAAGAAATAGCCGATTTTCTGCAAGTCACTTTTAACAGTTTTGGGTCCATAAAAGTGTTAATTATTATTTGATTTTCATAAACGTTTTAAAATTTGATGCCTAATGCCATTTGTGATTTCACAAAACTAATTTCAAAAATTTATTTTTACTGAAAATGACAAATTTTTACAAAAACTGTATTTTTAGCCTTCAAAACAAATATCTTCTTCAAATGAGTGTTATTCAATATTCCTTTAAAATTATGATATTTCATCCAACATATAGAATGATTTAATAAGATACTATGGATATCAACAAATTGCTTCAAACTTCTTCCGTTACTGAGAAATAACCAATTTTGTCAGGGTCACTTTTTAAAATTTAGTAACAAATTTTGTCAGGAATACTTTTTTAACATATGTAACACATGGTAATAAATGGAATTGATGTTGCTGGATTTGGTTTATTCTGCGTCCATTTTATAACACGTGTGCAATGCTTATGTGGAAATCTGTCATTGGTACCGGAAGTGACATAAGTTCAAGGGTAACATGGCATCGGTGAAACCCTTCATTACTGCATCGCAGTTCTAGTTATTTAGTGATATAAATCAATGGGTGTTTACACTAGTACATGTTATTACGTCTTCA
The DNA here is from genome assembly GCF_932274485.2 of Patella vulgata. Classification (NCBI taxonomy): domain Eukaryota; kingdom Metazoa; phylum Mollusca; class Gastropoda; family Patellidae; genus Patella; species Patella vulgata. The sequence continues at coordinate 95,589,468 of NC_065879.2, forward strand.
TGTTCCAACTAGATAATATTCATTCCAAACATCTACTGGGTACAGATGACCACAATATAACGTAGTTTTCCCCTCTTCAGTGGCTTATGACTGAGGCCATCCATGAAACATGTCTAGTTGTTTGGATAAAAAAAATCGAGGTTGTGTGCACGTAAAAGAACCCTTGACAGTTGAAATTCTAAGTAATCATAGGTTGTAGTACTCCCAAATCCCCTTACAACGTAATTTCTTAGTTATACTATAGGCAGACAGATCTATAATATTTATTATACACAAACAGTTATAAATACAAGTTATTATAAAAGTAAAACTATTGTATAGCATACAGAACACCCAATATATACAGAATCGCCCTTTCATGTGTAACACACATGTTGACCCCCCATTTAAATAATCTGGTCTTTATTTTATAATAATCACCTTTAGGCGTAACCATGTTAACGTTATTCATGAGCTAATATATCCATTGTAATTGATTGCATTTATTACGTTTTTAAATGATAAATATATCAATATTGAACTAATAATTCGTGTTTGCAATGCCGAAGACTTGATAATATCGATTTAGAGGTTGGCGTTCTCTATACTCTGTGGTGTTTTGATTGTGGCACATATCTCATTCCATACAAGAGTTTCAGTGTTAACCATTATTCTAAGGCATTGACAATTGTCACTAGGTATACCTTAATGGAAATACAGAAATGGTCATTGCCTTATATTCCATCACTCGCACGAAATCAGTTAGGTGGCAATATCTTTTGAAAATATGAAAATGGCAGGGTGACTGGTATATTGTCTTCTGTTCAGGTGAAAACCGGTTTTGATTGTTTTCGAGCTGCCCGGCCATTTGTGAAAAACATTGGTAGGAACTTTGGAATTGAATAGAACCGTTGCTTTGAGGACGCGGAATCTAGACATATATATTTGTTCATTGTACCCCCCCCCCTTCCCTTTCGTGAAATTCTAACAAAAACATAGTTGTTAATGTAAAGAAGATGATTTTGCGTTTCGGATCATTGAGTCAAGTGGCGTGCTTTCGATTTTTAGCTTGTGCGTGGCAAGGAGTTGGGCCACATGTACATCACCGTAGGTTTTCTCCGAGTCCCCCAGTTTACCTTCCACTGCCAAATAAAATTGGCACCAAATTTAATGTTAACTGAGAATTAAGATTAATAGTATAAATATACAGTATAAGTTTACTGTGTCAGTACATCATATTTTACCAAGCAATACCACAACGTGACTTGCATAACGACTTGCATAGCACGATATAATTTTAATATATTGTTGTGTGTAGTCATGCTTAAATATTCCTACCTAAATTTCTACGCTGTACTTATTGATATGCTATTTACCCACCCGTAGCGAAATACATTTAAAAATAACCACATGTCAATTATTGCATACAATACCGACTAATATATAATTTGGCTTTTGCTGCGGGCCTGTCATTTGCTCAGCTATATGCGCAGAGACACCTTAACCCAAGGAAGTTTGTCACTGACAGCGTTCTTCAGTAAACGTACCCTTGGTTAGAATTATATTTCATCGTAGCAGCATAAAGGTGGGTAAATTCCTAATTACAGTATGTAAACCTATATTTTAAAGATGTTGTGAAATTTTAAAAATAAGGAGGCTAAAACAATTGATTGAAGCTTTGACACAAAAAATCGCAACAGGTTGATTTAATTGAGGTTATGTACAGAAGAAGGAGGGGGTAATAAAACTGGGATAATAACTTAAAACAATTTATTGGTATAAACAAATTCCATTTTAAGAACAAACAAAGTGTTAAAACTTTGCTGTTGTGAGAACACAGGGGGACTTTTAACGCCCACTCGACAAAAACTAGGTCATTTCGTGACTAACATATTATTCATTTTCATTTCAATAATTTGCTTTTGCGTATGGGTCTTTCGCAGTGGGAGGAAACTGGGGTGCCCGGAGAAAACCCTCGAGGTTGGATAAGTGACCCTACCCCTTGTCACGTTCAACCGGCGAATCGAAACCACGCCAGTTGACTCAATGAGCTAAATGATTTTGGTAACGTCAATACGGATAGAAAATTATCAGTGGGTAAAAAAATTCGCCTGCTTGGTGGAAAAGCGATGTTCTCATAGTAAAAACTACATACTAGTCGTTTTTTGCAAGTATTTCTAATTAAAATATGTTTGAGAGTTCAGTAGAGTTAAAGTTAAAACAGTCTATAGTCCATTTAAAAACATTTTTGTTGGGGATGACTCTCTCCAGATAAAGTTCCTGAATATAACAATTTAAACATTTAAAAGAATAAATCATGGTTAATATTGTGCTCTATTTTCCACGGCTAACTTAACAGGTAATTTCCGGTTCTTCTTCGATTGTTTTTTAAATAGCGTCATAAATCTTAAATGAAATATTATAAGGTATATTGAAGTTAACTTTTTCCATTTAATTTCTTACATGAGGTCTTTCCGCTTCCAGTTTAGTGCACTCAGTGACGCCATTGCTAACGGCGAAATTGGGACCGCAATCGAAATGAAATGGGGTTTAACGTCCTACTGTTCTGCTCCTATACTGGGCTAATGAAGACGGGCATACGCAATACAGTGTGTTTTCCGGTTGTTTTCCGGTATATAGTATGGCCCGGCGATAGCCCGGGCAGCGACACTATCGCCGGGCCATACTATATACCGGAAAACACCAGAAAAACACTAAATACCGGAAAACATCCTAAATACCGGAAAACACCCTAAATAGGTAACCCGGAGCCTGGTTTTGGATCAATTTTTTTTCTCTAAAATTTTGTTGATGCCTATTATGTTTTGAATGTTTTAAAAGACGCAATCAGTCTACCTCCATCATTGACCATATTTTATTTTGTATTTTAATTTTAGTTTTCAGTAAATTTCAGTAGATTTCAGTATTTCATTAGATTAAACACTGCCCTCGGAGGGCCCCATTATATGCCGGTTGCGCCGGTCTCCTGGTTCTTACCAGTAACGCTGGCATCAGGGTGGTACGAATTAGTGGAAGGCACGACTAGGCCAACTCCTCCCTAGGTAACAAAAAATCGCATCATAAAACAGCAAGTATCATCAAAAGCGAGTTAATAAATCTCTGAATAGTTCGAGTTGAAGTTCCAGGTTTAACCGCTATGTGTCCTAATCACCAAACGAAATGGATGCCAAGCAATTCTCGGACATCTGAACGTAAGGGACAAATTAAAAGAAAATGTTCAGAGTCTTCAAAGGCGTGACAGTTTTCGTTTCATTTTGGTTGGTATGTGATCCAAATTAACTTTTTGGATAGGGTCAGTTTTGATTATTTTTTTAATTTCCAGAAATAAGAATTGCAATGGTCGGTAAAACTGGAGTGGGTATAAGTAAGGTCGGAAACAGCCTGCTACAATATGAGGCGTTTGAGTCTGCCTCATTTGGAAAGTCTGTAGCATCGAAATGTGCGTTTGGCGCTAAAATATTAGAAGATGGATCCAAACTGGTGGATACACCAGGCTTATTCAATACAAGGAAATCTAATAAGGAAACTGTAACAGAAATGGTTCGCTGTATCGGTCTGACATCTCCAGGACCACACGTTTTTGTAGTTTTTACATGTAAAAATAAATTGGATTGTGGAGATGTTACGCTAGAACAGTATTTAGACCAATGTCCAGAAGAAATAAAATCAATCATAGACGAATGTAAAGGTCGTTGTGTTGCCATTAATAATTATGCCGATCCTGTAAATCTGGCAAAAGATGTCGAAGATGTGCTGAAAGTGTTTAGGGGATCCATTCAAAGTAATAATGGTAAATACTATACAGGGACCATGTATGAAGCCGCTGAAGAAATCTTTAAAGAAAAGATGCAGAAAATAGAGGAGGAGAAACATAAGAGAGAAAGGGAGCTCGATGAGAAAGAACGGAAACTCGAAGACGAAATGAAAGAAAAAACACAGAAGGTTGAGAAAGAAGCGGAAAAACAACGATTGAAGGACGAGGAAAATCAACGAAATAAACGAAAATTAGAAGAAAGGCGACTAGAGATAGAGCGAGAAAAAGAAAGAAAAAACAAAGAGATAGAAGACCGGAAAAGGAGACTTGACGAGAAGAATAAAAAAAGGAAGAAATTAGCCGTGGAGAACCATAAGAAACGTATTGATTTAGATGGGAAAATAGAAGAACAAAAAATAGGACAGAATCGGCTAGAGGGGGAACTCAAGTTCCAAACACAGGTGTTTGAAATGGTAAGAAAACAGCAGTGGATTGGAATAGAACAGCGGATAATAGAAAACCAGAGAAGAATGCGTGAGATGGTGGAACAGTATAGAAGACTCAATGAGGAGTGCAGAGAAAGGCAGAAAACGACCGTGGAAGCCCCGAAGAAACGTCTCCAAGCTGAAGCTGAAGGAAAAACGCGGGAGTTGGAGGAAAAGAACAAGGGACTTAAAGTGGAAAGGGTAGTAGAACCAATAAGGCTGCGAATAGTAGTGGTAGTTGGAACTGGGGTAGGAAGAGATGAAGTTGTAAACAGATTTCTACAGTATAACGCGTTTGTATCTGGGTGTATAGTAGATACACCCGGGTGGTTTGGAAGCGCTGCAACATCCCCAGGGCAATGGCACACAAAGGAAAAAGGGAGAAGAAACCAAAAAATGTTTCGAAGCATCAGTCTCACGTCTGATATTTTTAGAAGACGTGTGACTGGAACAGAAAAAAGTGAAGTTGTGAAATCTGGAGAAAACGGTACACCTCTATTGTCATCCATTTGTTCTAGTTTTAACTCAATTTTTACGGTCTACCAACGAAAACCGTAAGTATTTTTAACACATAAGCGGTGGGAATCATGTTACTTTCGTCGCATCAGTGACATTGGACATCTTATCACGCAAAATTTCTGATACAAAATCTTCAAATCCTAGTTGACGACTCGCTTGTTAGGAGATGAGCCCCCCTAGAATTATATTGTTTTCAACTTTATTTTGCCTGGTTCTTTAGTCCGGCTCTGATTTTACTTCTCATCGCGAATAATGCATTAAGTGTGTTAGTATAAGATACTTCCGACATTGTAGTTGCATATCTGCAAGAATTTATGCTTCACAAACACTTAATAATAATGAGTTTATATATATTTCAGTTATATCGTCCTGTTATTGTTGATGACATTAAGTTCAGTAGCATCGGGTAAGTATCTATTTATATGTCGTCTTTTGGAAGAAAACATTAAATCTGCAGTGAAAACTCTTTGATGTTAAAAGCTCTCTCAAATTATCATGAACACTCTTGACAATTGGGGTGGGTGGTCTAAGGTCTTTCTTTGAATTACGTGGCGTGGCTTCGATTTCCAGCTTGTACGTGACGAGGAATAAGGTCGCCTATCCAACCTCGTTTCCGTCTGGTCCTCCGTCTGGTCGTATTACTAAGATTAGTTCTGCCTGTCTACTAAGATTATTTAATGACCGTTGTAATGAAATGGGGTTTAACGTCCTAAAGTTCTGCACCAGCCGGCCAAATGGAGAGGGATTCCAACCATGAATGTTGTAAGCGGAGATTCGTACATTACGAATGAATATACGCTGTTCCTTGCCAGGTTCTGCTACACTGAGAAATGGGCTGGAAAATTCAGTAAACACGAGGATGAAACCGAGTCCTCGTGGCTCCCAGATTTGACCAGAAATAAATCAAACACGGGATGTTTGCTAAATCTTGGCAGCATAAGCCGAAACATAATTATGTCACTAAGGTGTTAAATCCGTGACTATCGAATGATATTGTCCGGGTTTGTGTATTCAGTAGTGATGTGTGTTATAAATAGTAACGCTTTTACACAAATATTATTTCTAACCACTTTCTATACATACTAAACATTAGTTTAGAATAATGACCATTTGTATGATTTGATGACAATAATTGTCATTACTAAACGCTATCAGCTTATCTGTGTTGTTTATCTCTTTTAGAACCACATGTTAAGTTGAACTACACCAAGAATCCAGTGATCAGTACATTACGTCAAAGGATTGATTTGGAATGGATATATGAAACTAACCATTCTCTCCAAAGTATAATTTTTACGCGTTATAGAAACACCGCCGATCCTAAGGTAAGAATGAATTATAATATAACAAAACACACTATGAGTCTCCTCAAAAGATATTTCACTCGGCTGCACTGGTCGGGAATTCTAGAGACGTTTTTATACCAGAAGGAGTTTAGTAAAGTGATTTGCAAGGTTCCGTTTAATAATGACTTAATAAAACACTGTTAACTGGTAAATATACTTTTTGGTAAATCATCAAATCGCCCGCCATGTAACCGGAAGCAATATGTCTGTTCCAATGATTTCTGATATTTATACTATTTTCAAAATGAAGTCTATGAATTAGATAAAAAAAATTTCGACCCCCATTTCAAGGTACCCGAATAAACCATTAGGCTATATTCCTCAGGTACATAGGGCCAGATATGGAACATAAGTCTGGGTCCATAACACCAACTTGGCCTCAAGTCCCATTTTGAAAGGGACTTGAGGCCAACTTGGTCTTATGTCCCTGGCCTCAAGTCCCACTTGGTCTTATGTCCCTGGCCTCATGTCCCCCGTGGGACTTAAGGCCAAAATTGTGGGACATTAGGCCAGGGACATAAGACCAAGCTCTGGGACATAAGGCGAAACGCCCATAAGTCATGCCCAGGGGGTGGGGGAGATACAATTTTTTTTTTCGCGTATCCGCGGGACCCAAAGGGACATGCCCACATAGGTATCGGGATTGTTGCCCGTGGGGCTGATTTTTAAAAAATCGAAGAGTAGTGGGACTAAAGACCACCATTCTGGCCTTAAGTCCCACAGTGTTTATTGCTTATTATAAGACTGCGTACCCACGCGAATTTGATTTCATTGCATCTATGACATCCGTTCCCGCAAGCTACATCATTTGGCTTCACAGCGAGATCTTTTAGGAACATTTCCAATTCATCAAAAAATTCTGCCTCATGAGTATTTCCCCTATATAAACATTTTTCCGAATTCCGGCTTAGTTTGAAATGCGAATGCAATTCGAAGTACTACAAAAGTTCATGACATGTCCTTTTTTGAAATCCTTGACCTTGACTTTGTTCAAGAAAAAAAAAGTTCAAAGTCATCGGAGGTCATCCAAAAATTCTACCTCCTCAATTTATTATATATATAAAATTTCGGCTAAGTCAGAAATGCAACTGCAATTCGAAGTACTACAAAAGTTCATGACATGTACTTTTTTGAAATCCTTGACCTCGACTTTGTTCAAGAAAAAAAACGTTCAAGGTCATCGGAGGTCATCCAAAAATTCTACCTCTTGAGTCTATTGCCTATATACCTTTGGGGACATAAGGCCAAATCGTGGGACTTAAGACCAAGGGACCTAAGGCCACGTGGGACTTAAGGCCAGGGACATAAAGCAATAGCCCTAACATCCACGCCCGTGGATGGACGAGGTACAAAATCGATTCAGCGTATTCCTGTGACCTTGGGGGATGTGCCCATACAGGTATCGGGCATGTCCCCCTTTTAGCTTTTTTTTAAAAATTCAAAGAGTAGTGGGACCAAAGGCCGAGCCTACAGATCCGATTTTAAGTATGTCAAAGGTCAATAACATTAATTTTATTGGAACCCTTGACCTTGACTTTGTTCAAGAAAAAAAAAGTTCAAGGTCATCTGAGGTCATCCAAAAATTCTACCTCCTCAATTTATTCTATATATAAGATTTCGGCTAAGTCCGAAATGCAACTGCAATTCGAAGTACTACAAAAGTTCATGACATGTACTTTTTTGAAATCCTTGACCTCGACTTTGTTCAAGAAAAAAAAAGTTCAAGGTCATCGGAGGTCATCCAAAAATCTACCTCTTGAGTCTATTGCCTATATACCTTTGGGGACATAAGGTCAAATCGTGGGACTTAAGACCAAGGGACCTAAGGCCATGTGGGACTTAAGGCCTGGGACATAAAGCAATAGCCCTAACAGCCACGCCCGTGGATGGACGAGGTACAAAATCAATTCAGCGTATTCCTGTGACCTTGGGGGATGTGCCCATACAGGTATCGGGCATGTCCGCCTTTTAGCTGATTTTTAAAAATTCAAAGAGTAGTGGGACCAAAGGCCAAGCCTACAGACCCGATTTTAAGTATGTCAAAGGTCAATAACATTAATTTTATTGGAACCCTTGACCTTGACTTTGTTCAAGAAAAAAAAGTTCAAGGTCATCTGAGGTCATCCAAAAATTCTACCTCCTCAATTTATTCTATATATAAGATTTCGGCTAAGTCAGAAATGCAACTGCAATTCGAAGTACTACAAAAGTTCATGACATGTACTTTTTTGAAATCCTTGACCTCGACTTTGTTCAAGAATAAAAAAGTTCAAGGTCATCGGAGGTCATCCAAAAATTCTACATTTTGAGTCTATTGTCTATATACTTTTGGGGACATAAGGCCAAATCGTGGGACTTAAGACCATGGGACCTAAGGCCACGTGGGACTTAAGGCCAGGGACATAAAGCAATAGCCCTAACAGCCACGCCCGGGGGTTGGGGAGGTACAAAATCGATTCAGCGTATTCCTGTGAACTTGGGGGATGTGCCCATACAGGTATCGGGCATGTCCCCCTTTTAGCTGATTTTTAAAAATTCAAAGAGTAGTGATACCAAAGGCCGAGTCTACAGACCCGATTTTAAGTATGTCAAAGGTCAATAACATTAACTTTATTGGCATCCTTGACCTTGAATTTGTTCAAGAAAAAAAAAGTTCAACATCATCTGAGGTCATCCAAAAATTCTACCTCTTCAATTTATTCTATATATAAGATTTCGGCTAAGTCCGAAATGCAACTGCAATTCGAAGTACTACAAAAGTTCATGACATGTACTTTTTTTAAATCCTTGACATCCACCTTGTTCAAGAAAAAAAAAGTTCAAGGTCATCTGAGGTCATCCAAAAATTCTACCTCTTGAGCTGGGTTTTTTCGACCTCTTAAAGGTCAAGGTCGACGACAAAAAAAGTTTTTATCTTTGAACTCCTTAACCTTGACTTTGTTCATGTAAAATAAAATCAAAGGTCAAAGGAGATGAAATTAAAAAATGGCGGGCCGTTGAAGATGGGAAATGATAATTGGTTCATTTAAGTGATGAATTTGACCTCAGACGACCTTGATAAATTTTTTTAGAGAATAAACCCGGGGTCAAGGATTCCGAAAATGTATATGACCTTGGCATTCGACCAATTTTAATTTTTTCAGAAATTACTGTTGCAGTCCAGGTTATTCCGAATTCAAAGTCGAAGGTACGACTGGGATCAATATTCTCTGACCCATTTCCTCAGGAAATGGGAGTTCCACAGGGAAGTATTTTATCTCCAACATTGTTTGCAATTAAAATTAATACTATCCCAGCGTGCCTTAAACCAGGTACAAACGGCGCTCTTTATGTTGATGACTTTCAGATGTGCTATGGTTCTACAGACATGCGGATAATCGAACGTAAGTTGCAGCTTTGTTTGAATTCACTTCAACAATGGGCAACCGAAAATGGATTTCGTTTTTCGAAATCCAAGACTGTCTGCATGCATTTCTGTCAGAAACGAGGTTTGCATCCAGATCCAGAACTTTATTTGGATGGCAACCGCCTTCCAGTTGTGGATGAAACCAAATTTCTGGGGCTGATATTTGATAAGAAATTATCATTTATCCCCCACATTAAAAGCCTAAAAAAGAAATGTCTGAAAGCCCTCAACATATTGAGAGTCTTATCAAATACTGACTGGGGAGCAGACCGTAAGGTCTTGCTCCGATTATATCGAGCTTTAATAAGATCAAAACTCGATTATGGGTGTATTGTGTATGGGTCTGCCCGCGAGTCTTATCTCAAAGAGCTCGACACCATACACAACCAGGGACTTAGAATCAGTTTAGGAGCATTTCGTACATCTCCAGTGGACAGTTTATACGTCGAGGCGCATGAGCCCTCATTGCACAACAGACGTGATAAACTGGCCCTGCAGTATGCTACGAAAATAGCATCACTTCCGAATCACATTTCATTTAACACCATATTTAGACCTCTTTATGAGCATTTGTATCTGGTGAAGACTAATGTTATTCCATCATTCGGTATTCGCATACAACCCCTTTTGTCTGAGGCTGGTATCAGCCTTGACAGTATTGCGAATACCCCTGTCTTTAGGACTCCACCGTGGGCTATATCTCCCCCAAAGATCGATTTCGATCTAACTCAACATAAAAAGAGAGATACTAGCTCTACGGTGTTCCAATCTCTCTTTAGAGAGTTAAGGTCTAAGTATGGTGATTATGCTCCTATTTACACAGATGGTTCTAAAGATGGTGATCGGGTAGCCTCGGCTACCGTGACGCCATCTGAGACCATTTCTGTGTGTCTTCCACCTGCTGCTTCAATATTTACAGCTGAGCTCCAGGCCATTCTTCAGGCCTTGGAGTTCATACAATCCTCTTCATCTTTAAAGTATATCATCTTTACTGATTCTCTGTCCTCGCTTCAAGCAATTAACAACAAACAGCTTGAACACCCATTAGTAGCAGATGTTTATCATCTGCTATTATCATACGAGTTCAACAGTAAAGACGTCGTCTTTTGCTGGCTCCCCAGTCACGTAGATATAAGGGGGAATGATCAAGCAGATTTTGCTGCCAAAGCTGCTTTAGATCTTCCCCAATCACCCTTTTTAATACCATATAAAGATTTTAATTCGTGTATAAATCATTTTATTTATGACCGCTGGCAACGGTCTTGGGATTTTGCAGGCACAAATAAACTTCATCACATTAAGCCTCTCCTAGGAGATTGGCCCAACTCCTATAGAACCAACAGGAGGGATGAAGTTGTTTTGTGTCGCTCTCGCATTGGTCATACTTTTTTAACTCATATTTTCATTTTGAAGCGAGAGCCTCAACCGGAATGTGTTCACTGTCATGTTCCTTTGACAGTGAAACACATCTTGATTGAGTGCAAACATCTCAAGAACATTAGATCTAAATATTACCGTTGCCAGTCAGTACGTCAGCTATTTGCTCAACCGGAGCTATATGACAAAGTGCTAACATTTTTAAAAGAGACAAACTTTTATAATCAATTTTAATTGTATATATTTAATCATGTATATCGTTTTAAATATTTATATATGTAAAAGATTTGTTACATTTATTTTTAATTAATATATTTTCTGTGATATTTGTTTTTATTTACATATATAAATTCATTTATGTGATATTGTTTTAATTTGTCTCAGATTCACCATATGTTTGGCGCAATATAGCCCGGTTGGAGCTGACGTGCCATAAAACCATATTTCATTCATTCATTCAAAGTCGAAGACATTCCCGTATACCTTGCCCTCTATATTATTCAAGCAAGAAAACTTCAAGGTCATCTTAGGTCAAACAAAACATTTTCATGCAAATATAACTTTTTTGGCCTTTATTTTTTTGTTTGACCTCTGATGACCTTGAAATTTATGGTTATTGAATAAAATGTGGTCAAGGACTACGAAAATGAACTTGATGTTATAGTTCATTTTTTTCTGACTCGTTGAGGGAAAAAAATTGACATGTTGGAGTGAAATAAAAAAAATTTCACCGGCTACCCCGGACTATCTATTCGAAGAAGTTTTGAAGAATAAAAGACGTGGCGACAAATTTATGCTAAAAAATGGCCACCTGCAAGACGCTTTACTTTGCGCGACATGCGTATCTATTATCTTTTTTAGCTTGCCGGACAGAAATTTCCTGCGTAAAAGTTCAAAATTTTCAGAAGTAGCCCGACAAGGTACGCCGTAAACTAATTTGGGCCTTAATTTGGACTACCATCTTTTTTTCCAAAATGGCTGCTCTTTTGCTGTAGCATATTTTTAAAAGGCATTTTTTTTAGGTATTTTGGGTTTTTGTGCCTCACTGTGATCTTGATGTTGCATTTGTAGCCACCATTTTTTGATATATTGAAACACTGACAATTATCTACTTAGTCAACACAATAACTTTGACCTTGACCTCTTGAACATCTTTCTACAAGGGCCTTTGCGTTTTGATCTGTGACCAAGTTAATATGAGACTGAGGTCCAAGTTCAAGGCCACATATGAAAGGTCATTGTATTTACCTTAATTTTTAATTCCGGGGTCAAAGGTCAAGGTCAAAGGGTCGAAAATTGACCTTGAAGAAGAAGTTTTAGTTTAGAGCCATTTTTCACCTATTTGACCTTGACCTAGGATCTTGAACCACATAACAATATTTGAAGGTCATCTAATGTTCTTTTGAACTGTAACCTTGAACTTGACCAAAATTCCCAACTTAATTTAGAAATTAAGTCAAACGCAAATTGGCTTGTTGTGACATCCCCTTTAAAGCTTTGGGGAAGGTCAAGATAATTTTTCGGTAGATAATTGCGTGGGTTTTAACATATCAAAAAGCCAATTGCGGGACTTGATCACAGGAGTCACAGTAAGATCAAGAACCTCATTTTTATTTTCAATTTTTTGACAATTTTTAAGTTTGACATGACCTTGACCACTGAGGTAAAAAACAAGGTCATTTTCTGGTTCGCCGTGGTCGATTTAGTGGGGGTAGCCGGAGTCTCAAAGCTGTAAAGCGTAAAATAAAAGATTTATCTCAAAAAAGCAAATGTTCAAGACAAATTAAGCTAAATTATTTTAAGTCCAAAATTTAACATGGACTCAAATTCGTGCAGACGCCATATCTCTGGAACCCTAACGAGTATCGATCTGAAATTCACGGTGTGTCGGGCTGGGACCCCCGGACGGGTGCCCTGAAAAGTTCAAGCCGATCGTCCAAATAGTTTTGCCGCTAGGGGGCCGCAAAGACAAAAATTGAAAGATTCCGTTTCAGAACTTGTTCAGCGCCCTAGTCGACCATATCCCGATAGTAGCTTTGGTGTAGATATATTTGTCAACTTCTTTATCCCGGGGGAGGGGAATTTGACACCCCAGTGGGTGCTTAGGGTATTAAGTTGGAGTTTAATCCCACGGGTCGGCTTCCCCGGACACAACCCTAGGGGCCCACAATAACCCTAATTAGCGTTTTTCGACCTCTTAAAGGTCAAGGTCCACGACAAAAAAAGTTCACATCTTTGAAATCTTTGACCTTGACTTTGTTCATGTAAAAAAAAAATCAAGGTCAAAGGAGTTGGAGTTAAAAAATGGCGAGCCGTTGAAGATGGGAAATGATATTTGGTTCATTTAAGTGATGAATTTGACCTCTGATGACCTTGATATTTTTTTTTAGAGAATAAACCCGGGGTCAGGGATTCCGAAAATGTATATGACCTTGGCATTCGACCAACTTTAATTTTTTCGGAAATTACTGTTGCAGTCCAGGTTATTCCAAATTCAAAGTCGAAGACATTCCCGTATACCTTGCCCTCTATATTATTCAAACAAGAAAACTTCAAGGTCATCTTAGGTCAAACAAAACATTTTCATGCAAATACAACTTTTTTGGCCTTTATTTTTTTTGTTTGACCTCTGATGACCTTGAAATTTATGGTCAATGAATAAAATGGGGTCAAGGACTACGAAAATGAATTTTATTGTTATAGTTCATTTTTTTCTGACTCGCTGAGGGAAAAATTTTGACATGTTGGAGTGAAATAAAAAAAAAATTCACCGGCTACCCCAGTCTATCTATTCGAAGAAGTTTTGAAGAATAAAAGACGTGGCGACAAATTTATGCTACAAAATGGCCACCTGCAAGACGCTTTACTTTGCGCAACATGCGTACCTATTATCTTTTTTAGCTTGCCGGACAGAAATTTCCTGCGTAAAAGTTCAAAATTTTCAAAAGTAGCCCGGCAAGGTACACCGTAAACTAATTTGGGCTTAAATTTGGACTACCATATTTTTTTCCAAAATGGCTGCTCTTTTGCTGTAGCATATTTTTTAAAAGGCATTTTTAATGGGTATTTTGGGTTTTTGTGCCTCACTGTGATCTTGATGTTGCATTTGTAGCCACCATTTTTTGATATATTGAAACACTGACAATTATCTACTTAGTCAACACAATAACTTTGACCTTGACCTCTTGAACATCTTTCTACAAGGGCCTTTGCGTTTTGATCTGTGACCAAGTTAATATGAGACTGAGGTCCAAGTTCAAGGTCACATATGAAAGGTCATTGTATTTACCTTAATTTTTAATTCCGGGGTCAAAGGCCTAGGTCAAGGTCAAAGGGTCGAAAATTGACCTTGAAGAAGAAGTTTTAGTTTAGAGCCATTTTTCACCTATTTGACCTTGACCTAGGATCTTGAACCACATAACAATATTTGAAGGTCGTTTAATGTTCTTTTGAACTGTAACCTTGAACTTGACCAAAATTCCCAACTTAATTTAGAAATTAAGCCAAACGCAAATTGGCTTGTTGTGACATCCCCTTTAAAGCTTTGGGGAAGGTCAAGATAACTTTTCGGTAGATAATTGCGTGGGTTTTAACATATCAAAAAGCCAATTGCGGGACTTGATCACAGCAGTCACAGTAAGGTCAAGAACCTCATTTTTATTTTCAATTTTTTGACAATTTTTAAGTTTGACATGACCTTGACCACTGAGGTAAAAAACAAGGTCATTTTCTGGTTCGCCGTGGTCGATTTAGTGGGGGTAGCCGGAGTCTCAAAGCTGTAAGGCGTAAAATAAAAGATTTATCTCAAAAAAGCAAATGTTCAAGACAAATTAAGCTAAATTATTTTAAGTCCAAAATTTAACATGGACTCAAATTCGTGCAGACGCCATATCTCTGGAACCCTAACGAGTATCGATCTGAAATTCACGGTGTGTCGGGCTGGGACCGATAGTAGCTTTGGTGTAGATATATTTGTCAACTTCTTTATCCCGGGGGAGGGGAATTTTGACACCCCAGTGGGTGCTTAGGGTATTAAGTTGGAGTTTAATCCCACGGGTCGGCTTCCCCGGACACAACCCTATGGGCCCACAATATTAAAACACATTCTATGAGTGTCTCTAATAAAATATTTACAAAGAATAACAACTACTTTACATATAACGAAGATAATATAACACTTAAGGGTCCACTGTTATAAATACAGTTTAGTATATTCACATGTTTATCCACACAGTATATTAACTAAAATGAATGGAAATATTGAACATCAACTGTTAAATTGTTACTAATACTATATACTACTCTTTATATAATTGCTATAAGACTTTAAAATTGAATAAATAAGTTACAAAAAAAATGCATAGATACAAGCTGAAATTCTGAGCACTGAACAATCGTGTGAATATCTATATACATTATTATTGGTAGCGTCAGATTTACACCATATAACCCGATTCCTGATAAAAAAAAAAACAACCCATATAATTCAAACGTCAACCCGACTATTTCAGACTTCGCGTCTTACTGTTTCACGAATTGTTCGTGCAGAGCACGGGGTCAGCAATCAAGTAACGCATTCTTGATCAAAGTAACAATTCTTTGTATACATGTAAAAGCGTGCGTGAGCTTAATCAGGGTTCATATTGGAAAACCTTTGGTGTCAAGGCGACTGCAGTTCGGTTGCTTTATAAAAATATATAACTGATATTAAACTATATAATTTACTGAGCTATATCCGTTTGAGGGTGGGTTAATCCTCTAACCTAGATGACGAGGGTGAAGATGGTGATGAAGATATATCTTGAAGGTTGATGTTGATATAGATGAGGATGTTACAGGTACGGATGTTAGTGACGGTGATGACGAGATGGAATTTGAAGGATGATGTTGTTATAGATAAGGGTGTTAGTGATGACAAGATGGATGATGATCATACGGATGTTAGTGATGATGACAAGACGGATGATGTCGTTATAGATGGGAATGATAAAGATACGGATGTTAATGGTGGTGATGTTAGTGATGATGACAAGACGGATGATGTCGTTATAGATGGGAATGATAAAGATACGGATGTTAATGGTGGTGATGACAAGATGGTTGTTAAACCGACTTGGTTACTGAATACAGGAGGACTTTGTATTGTAATGTACCTCTTGGAGATGAAGTTACATTGCTTCTATTGTAGCTGCTGCTGGTGATGATGGTGATGACGTCAGCTTTCCTAGATTTAATTTAGACCTAGATGATATACACATATATACCATCTGGACGGTGACGATGATAGTGTAAGATGACTGTATTCACTTATTTATCATCTGGACAGTGATGATGATAGAGTATGATGGTTGTATTCATGTGTAACATCTGGACAGTGATCATGATAACACCTGTACGGCGTTGATGATAAGTGTATCCATGTATAACGGTAATGAGAGAGAGAGAGAAATGGGGTTTAACGTGTTACGTGATTATTAACGTGACAAGGCGTGACCTGGCGTGACATACCGAAATACGTCAGTACTACTAGTTTTCTAATTTTCTTATTGTGTTGGTTTGGAGCCAGAGTTTCTTCATTGTCCCAATCTATTTTGTGTCTTAAGAGGGTCATTCATATGTTCTATTATGGCCGATGTGATTCGCTTATATGTACGCATTGTTCCCGATAAGGCGTTCAGTCATGAGCAAGCAGTGGCGACACCAAACGACCTCATAATGATAGTTGCTAGGTCACATTACTACTAATAGATGTCGCATTTCTACTCAATTTTTCGAAATGAAATGAAATGAGGTTTAACGTCCTACTGTTCTGCTCCGAACTGGGCTAATGAAGACGGCCATACGCCATACAGTGTGCTGCTATGAGGGAAATTTTGCCCGGACAGCGGCACTAGCGTCTACTCTTATACCGAATTCCAACTGTCAAGGGATCTTTTACGTGCACGTCAAAGTCTACACGGGACCTCTGTTTTTCGTCCCATCCGAACGACTAGACAGCTGTCCTGCATCACTGACAAGGGGGAACCATGCCGATAAATCTGGATGAACTTTCACGGCCAATGACTCATTTTTTCGAAGTTCATGCTAAACATGTAAGGCCTCAATGAAGAAGACATTTTTCGTATTAATTATAGAAATGAAATAAAATACAATTAATGTTTACTCTGAACCATGAACAAATTAAGAAATCGGATAATACATTGCCTTAATTTAGAAATTACACGATAGCACGACATTAACAAATTTAGAATTTTGAATCTAATATACGGCCATAGTCCTATTTTATATATACATGTATTACTAATCACACTGGTGTTAATACATTAATGTTGACCTTTTGTTCGTAATAGCGTGAGAAATCTTCTCCTAGAAGTAAACTGAATAGAAGTCAATATCAAATACTCTTCAATAGTGTAGTTACAACAAAACATCATACAAAGTTTATTCTATTCTATAAAACGTTGTCAATTGTCGATTATATCCACTTCAAATAAAACTAAACAAAGAATAAAACCTGTTTATGTGAGTCATCACTATGGTTATATTAATAACAAGTATAAATAATATCATATTATCCAATCAGCTTTACAGCCGTAAAAAATGGGGGAATTCCCTATACAGATAGCCACAGAGTGCATGTTAATTGTTGTGTAAATAGAAACAAAAAAAAATAGAAGAATAATTCACAGTGAGCAAATTATACAATTACTATCATGTGGTTAAACTCATACATATCGGTTAAGACCACCCCCCGCACCCAATAATTTGGCGGCAAGTACTTTTCTCTAGGTTATTGTCCCCCTGGGGTGTAGGGGGTGATAAGAATATACCCTTCGTATGTCCTGCGTGTCGTAAAAGGCGACTAAAACGATCCCCGTAATGGGGCAACGTGTTTGCCGTGCGTTGCGACCCGTGTAGGTGGAGAGTGGAATCCTGGTAATTGAGTGGGGATTTGGTTTGCGAGCCCTTTCTCTGCAACACATTACTTTGGCCCATGGTTCACCTAGACGGGAGGTCAGAGTGGCCCACTCTGATCAATCGGCTTTGGTCGTTTTTAAAAGAGACAGGATTTTATCATCAATTTAAATTGTTTATATATATATATATATAATACCACCTTCATCATCCATGTTCTCCTCTGGTGCCTTTCAAGGCATTAAAGCTCAACAGGAGAAAGGGCGACTTAATTTCAACTCCCGCAATGATGAATGCTACAATGATACATTTTCCATTGCGGAGCTTCGGGATTCGCTAAAGCGAGCTCGGGATACTGCAACTGGTCCAGATGAAATACACTACCAAATTCAAAAACATTTACCCTTTTCCACTCTCTTAATTTTACTTGATCCAACACTGCCTGCATGCATTTCTGTCAGAAACGAGTTTTGCATCCTGATCCAGAACTATTTTTGGATGACAATCGCCTTCCAGTTGTGGATGAAACCAAATTTCTGGGGCTGATATTTAATAAGAAATTATCATTTATACCCCACATTAAAAGCCTAAAAAAGAAATGTCTGAAAGCCCTCAACATATTGAGAATCTTATCAAATACTGACTGGGGAGCAGACCGTAAGGTCTTGCTCCGATTATATCGAGCTTTAATAAGATCAAAACTCGATTATGGGTGTATTGTGTATGGGTCTGCCCGCGAGTCTTATCTCAAGGAGCTCGACACCATACACAACCAGGGACTTAGAATCAGTTTAGGAGCATTTCGTACATCTCCAGTGGACAGTTTATACGTGGACAGGCATTAAAGCTCAACAGGAGAAAGGGCGACTTAATTTCAAGTCCCGCAATGATGAATGCTACAATGATACTTGTTCCATTGCAGAACTTCGTGATTCGCTAAAGCGAGCTCGGGATACTGCAACTGGTCCAGATGAAATACACCACCAAATTCTAGGAAATGGGAGTTCCTCAGGGAAGTATATTATCTCCCACTCTTATTCTATCAAAATAAATACCATGCCAACGAGCCTTAAACGTGGGGTCGACGGCTCTCTATATGTTGATGACTTTCAATCGAACGTCAGTTGCGGCTTTGCTTGAATTCTATTCAACGATGGGCAACTGACAATGGATTTCGATTTTCGAAATCCAAGACTGTGTTCAGGTTTACATCCTGATACGGAACTTACACTGGATGGAAGCTCCATTCCAGTTGTAGATGAAACGAAATTCTTGGGTTTGATATTTTATAAGAAATTATCATTTATCGTTCATATTAAAACCCTGAAGACGAAATGTCTGAAAGCCCTCAACATATTGAGAGTCTTATCAAACACTGACTGGGGAGGGGACCGCAAGGTCTTGCTCAGATTATATCGAGTTTTAATAAGATTTGAACTCGATTATGGGTGAATTGCGTATGGGTCTGCCCGCGAGTCTTATCTCAAAGAGCTCGACACCATACACAACCAAGGACTTGGAATCAGTTTAGGAGCATTTCGTACGTCTCCAGTGTACAGTTTACACGTCGAGGCTCATGCGCCCTCTTTACACATGAGCCCTGCAGTATGCTACAAAAATTGCATCTCTGCCTTGTTATATTTCATATAACACCATATTTAGACCATATCATGAACATCTGTATTTATGTTATTCCATCATTCGGTATTTGCACCTAACGCCAGTATTGCAATACCCCTTTGTTTAGTACTCCCCCCTGGACTATATCGCTTCCAAAGATCGATTTAGATCTAACGATCTAACGGTGTTTCAAACTCTTTTCGAGAGCTGAGGTCTAAATATGGTAAATATGCTCCCATTTACACAGATGGTTCCAAAGATGGTGATCGGGTAGCTTCGGCTAACGTCACACCATCTGGAATCATGTCTGACAGACTTCCACCTACTGCTTCCATATTTACTGCCGAGCTCCATCTTCAGTCATCTTCTAATTTAAAACACGTCGTATTTAATGATTCCCTGTCCTCTTTGCGAGCAATAAACAATAAACAATAAACAGTTTGTACACCCAGTTACTATCACACGAGTTTATCGGCAAGGGCATAGTCCTTTGCTAGCTCCCCAGTCATGTTGATATTAAAGGGAATGATCAAGCAGACTTAGCTGCCAAGTCTGCTGTAGATCTTCCCATATCACAACTTCCTTTACCCTATACAGATTTTAAATCTTTTATCAACCATTTTAGGATCTTGCAGACACAAATAAACTCCATCACAACAAGCCCCTCCTTGGAGATTGGCCTAGCTCCTACGGGTCTAACAGGAGAGATGAGGTTGTTTTGTGTCGCTCTCGTATTGGTCAGAGTTTTTTTTAACTCACAGTGAAGCACATTTTGCTTTAATTCAAGCATCTCAAGGATGTTAAATCGCATTTTTACCGTTGCCAGTCATTACATCACATATTTGCCCAACCGAGTTTTAGACTTTTTAAAAGAGACAGGATTTTATCATCAATTTAAATTGTTTATATATATATATATATATAATACCACCTTCATCATCCATGTTCTCCTCTGGTGCCTTTCAAGGCATTAAAGCTCAATAGGAGAAAGGGCGACTTAATTTCAACTCCCGCAATGATGAATGCTACAATGATACATTTTCCATTGCGGGGCTTCGGGATTCGCTAAAGCGAGCTCGGGATACTGCAACTGGTCCAGATGAAATACACTACCAAATTCAAAAACATTTACCCTTTTCCACTCTCTTAATTTTACTTGATCCAACACTGCCTGCATGCATTTCTGTCAGAAACGAGTTTTGCATCCTGATCCAGAACTATTTTTGGATGACAATCGCCTTCCAGTTGTGGATGAAACCAAATTTCTGGGGCTGATATTTAATAAGAAATTATCATTTATACCCCACATTAAAAGCCTAAAAAAGAAATGTCTGAAAGCCCTCAACATATTGAGAATCTTATCAAATACTGACTGGGGAGCAGACCGTAAGGTCTTGCTCCGATTATATCGAGCTTTAATAAGATCAAAACTCGATTATGGGTGTATTGTGTATGGGTCTGCCCGCGAGTCTTATCTCAAGGAGCTCGACACCATACACAACCAGGGACTTAGAATCAGTTTAGGAGCATTTCGTACATCTCCAGTGGACAGTTTATACGTGGACAGGCATTAAAGCTCAACAGGAGAAAGGGCGACTTAATTTCAAGTCCCGCAATGATGAATGCTACAATGATACTTGTTCCATTGCAGAACTTCGTGATTCGCTAAAGCGAGCTCGGGATACTGCAACTGGTCCAGATGAAATACACCACCAAATTCTAGGAAATGGGAGTTCCTCAGGGAAGTATATTATCTCCCACTCTTATTCTATCAAAATAAATACCATGCCAACGAGCCTTAAACGTGGGGTCGACGGCTCTCTATATGTTGATGACTTTCAATCGAACGTCAGTTGCGGCTTTGCTTGAATTCTATTCAACGATGAGCAACTGACAATGGATTTCGATTTTCGAAATCCAAGACTGTGTTCAGGTTTACATCCTGATACGGAACTTACACTGGATGGAAGCTCCATTCCAGTTGTAGATGAAACGAAATTCTTGGGTTTGATATTTTATAAGAAATTATCATTTATCGTTCATATTAAAACCCTGAAGACGAAATGTCTGAAAGCCCTCAACATATTGAGAGTCTTATCAAACACTGACTGGGGAGGGGACCGCAAGGTCTTGCTCAGATTATATCGAGTTTTAATAAGATTTGAACTCGATTATGGGTGAATTGCGTATGGGTCTGCCCGCGAGTCTTATCTCAAAGAGCTCGACACCATACACAACCAAGGACTTGGAATCAGTTTAGGAGCATTTCGTACGTCTCCAGTGTACAGTTTACACGTCGAGGCTCATGCGCCCTCTTTACACATGAGCCCTGCAGTATGCTACAAAAATTGCATCTCTGCCTCGTTATATTTCATATAACACCATATTTAGACCATATCATGAACATCTGTATTTATGTTATTCCATCATTCGGTATTTGCACCTAACGCCAGTATTGCAATACCCCTTTGTTTAGTACTCCCCCCTGGACTATATCGCTTCCAAAGATCGATTTAGATCTAACGATCTAACGGTGTTTCAAACTCTCTTTCGAGAGCTGAGGTCTAAATATGGTAAATATGCTCCCATTTACACAGATGGTTCCAAAGATGGTGATCGGGTAGCTTCGGCTAACGTCACACCATCTGGAATCATGTCTGACAGACTTCCACCTACTGCTTCCATATTTACTGCCGAGCTCCATCTTCAGTCATCTTCTAATTTAAAACACGTCGTATTTAATGATTCCCTGTCCTCTTTGCGAGCAATAAACAATAAACAGTTTGTACACCCAGTTACTATCACACGAGTTTATCGGCAAGGGCATAGTCCTTTGCTAGCTCCCCAGTCATGTTGATATTAAAGGGAATGATCAAGCAGACTTAGCTGCCAAGTCTGCTGTAGATCTTCCCATATCACAACTTCCTTTACCCTATACAGATTTTAAATCTTTTATCAACCATTTTAGGATCTTGCAGACACAAATAAACTCCATCACAACAAGCCCCTCCTTGGAGATTGGCCTAGCTCCTACGGGTCTAACAGGAGAGATGAGGTTGTTTTGTGTCGCTCTCGTATTGGTCAGAGTTTTTTTTAACTCACAGTGAAGCACATTTTGCTTTAATTCAAGCATCTCAAGGATGTTAAATCGCATTTTTACCGTTGCCAGTCATTACATCACATATTTGCCCAACCGAGTTTTAGACTTTTTAAAAGAGACAGGATTTTATCATCAATTTAAATTGTTTATATATATATATATATATATATATATAATACCACCTTCATCATCCATGTTCTCCTCTGGTGCCTTTCAAGGCATTAAAGCTCAATAGGAGAAAGGGCGACTTAATTTCAACTCCCGCAATGATGAATGCTACAATGATACATTTTCCATTGCGGAGCTTCGGGATTCGCTAAAGCGAGCTCGGGATACTGCAACTGGTCCAGATGAAATACACTACCAAATTCAAAAACATTTACCCTTTTCCACTCTCTTAATTTTACTTGATCCAACACTGCCTGCATGCATTTCTGTCAGAAACGAGTTTTGCATCCTGATCCAGAACTATTTTTGGATGACAATCGCCTTCCAGTTGTGGATGAAACCAAATTTCTGGGGCTGATATTTAATAAGAAATTATCATTTATACCCCACATTAAAAGCCTAAAAAAGAAATGTCTGAAAGCCCTCAACATATTGAGAATCTTATCAAATACTGACTGGGGAGCAGACCGTAAGGTCTTGCTCCGATTATATCGAGCTTTAATAAGATCAAAACTCGATTATGGGTGTATTGTGTATGGGTCTGCCCGCGAGTCTTATCTCAAGGAGCTCGACACCATACACAACCAGGGACTTAGAATCAGTTTAGGAGCATTTCGTACATCTCCAGTGGACAGTTTATACGTGGACAGGCATTAAAGCTCAACAGGAGAAAGGGCGACTTAATTTCAAGTCCCGCAATGATGAATGCTACAATGATACTTGTTCCATTGCAGAACTTCGTGATTCGCTAAAGCGAGCTCGGGATACTGCAACTGGTCCAGATGAAATACACCACCAAATTCTAGGAAATGGGAGTTCCTCAGGGAAGTATATTATCTCCCACTCTTATTCTATCAAAATAAATACCATGCCAACGAGCCTTAAACGTGGGGTCGACGGCTCTCTATATGTTGATGACTTTCAATCGAACGTCAGTTGCGGCTTTGCTTGAATTCTATTCAACGATGGGCAACTGACAATGGATTTCGATTTTCGAAATCCAAGACTGTGTTCAGGTTTACATCCTGATACGGAACTTACACTGGATGGAAGCTCCATTCCAGTTGTAGATGAAACGAAATTCTTGGGTTTGATATTTTATAAGAAATTATCATTTATCGTTCATATTAAAACCCTGAAGACGAAATGTCTGAAAGCCCTCAACATATTGAGAGTCTTATCAAACACTGACTGGGGAGGGGACCGCAAGGTCTTGCTCAGATTATATCGAGTTTTAATAAGATTTGAACTCGATTATGGGTGAATTGCGTATGGGTCTGCCCGCGAGTCTTATCTCAAAGAGCTCGACACCATACACAACCAAGGACTTGGAATCAGTTTAGGAGCATTTCGTACGTCTCCAGTGTACAGTTTACACGTCGAGGCTCATGCGCCCTCTTTACACATGAGCCCTGCAGTATGCTACAAAAATTGCATCTCTGCCTTGTTATATTTCATATAACACCATATTTAGACCATATCATGAACATCTGTATTTATGTTATTCCATCATTCGGTATTTGCACCTAACGCCAGTATTGCAATACCCCTTTGTTTAGTACTCCCCCCTGGACTATATCGCTTCCAAAGATCGATTTAGATCTAACGATATAACGGTGTTTCAAACTCTCTTTCGAGAGCTGAGGTCTAAATATGGTAAATATGCTCCCATTTACACAGATGGTTCCAAAGATGGTGATCGGGTAGCTTCGGCTAACGTCACACCATCTGGAATCATGTCTGACAGACTTCCACCTACTGCTTCCATATTTACTGCCGAGCTCCATCTTCAGTCATCTTCTAATTTAAAACACGTCGTATTTAATGATTCCCTGTCCTCTTTGCGAGCAATAAACAATAAACAGTTTGTACACCCAGTTACTATCACACGAGTTTATCGGCAAGGGCATAGTCCTTTGCTAGCTCCCCAGTCATGTTGATATTAAAGGGAATGATCAAGCAGACTTAGCTGCCAAGTCTGCTGTAGATCTTCCCATATCACAACTTCCTTTACCCTATACAGATTTTAAATCTTTTATCAACCATTTTAGGATCTTGCAGACACAAATAAACTCCATCACAACAAGCCCCTCCTTGGAGATTGGCCTAGCTCCTACGGGTCTAACAGGAGAGATGAGGTTGTTTTGTGTCGCTCTCGTATTGGTCAGAGTTTTTTTTAACTCACAGTGAAGCACATTTTGCTTTAATTCAAGCATCTCAAGGATGTTAAATCGCATTTTTACCGTTGCCAGTCATTACATCACATATTTGCCCAACCGAGTTTTAGACTTTTTAAAAGAGACAGGATTTTATCATCAATTTAAATTGTTTATATATATATATATATATATATAATACCACCTTCATCATCCATGTTCTCCTCTGGTGCCTTTCAAGGCATTAAAGCTCAATAGGAGAAAGGGCGACTTAATTTCAACTCCCGCAATGATGAATGCTACAATGATACATTTTCCATTGCGGAGCTTCGGGATTCGCTAAAGCGAGCTCGGGATACTGCAACTGGTCCAGATGAAATACACTACCAAATTCAAAAACATTTACCCTTTTCCACTCTCTTAATTTTACTTGATCCAACACTGCCTGCATGCATTTCTGTCAGAAACGAGTTTTGCATCCTGATCCAGAACTATTTTTGGATGACAATCGCCTTCCAGTTGTGGATGAAACCAAATTTCTGGGGCTGATATTTAATAAGAAATTATCATTTATACCCCACATTAAAAGCCTAAAAAAGAAATGTCTGAAAGCCCTCAACATATTGAGAATCTTATCAAATACTGACTGGGGAGCAGACCGTAAGGTCTTGCTCCGATTATATCGAGCTTTAATAAGATCAAAACTCGATTATGGGTATATTGTGTATGGGTCTGCCCGCGAGTCTTATCTCAAGGAGCTCGACACCATACACAACCAGGGACTTAGAATCAGTTTAGGAGCATTTCGTACATCTCCAGTGGACAGTTTATACGTGGACAGGCATTAAAGCTCAACAGGAGAAAGGGCGACTTAATTTCAAGTCCCGCAATGATGAATGCTACAATGATACTTGTTCCATTGCAGAACTTCGTGATTCGCTAAAGCGAGCTCGGGATACTGCAACTGGTCCAGATGAAATACACCACCAAATTCTAGGAAATGGGAGTTCCTCAGGGAAGTATATTATCTCCCACTCTTATTCTATCAAAATAAATACCATGCCAACGAGCCTTAAACGTGGGGTCGACGGCTCTCTATATGTTGATGACTTTCAATCGAACGTCAGTTGCGGCTTTGCTTGAATTCTATTCAACGATGGGCAACTGACAATGGATTTCGATTTTCGAAATCCAAGACTGTGTTCAGGTTTACATCCTGATACGGAACTTACACTGGATGGAAGCTCCATTCCAGTTGTAGATGAAACGAAATTCTTGGGTTTGATATTTTATAAGAAATTATCATTTATCGTTCATATTAAAACCCTGAAGACGAAATGTCTGAAAGCCCTCAACATATTGAGAGTCTTATCAAACACTGACTGGGGAGGGGACCGCAAGGTCTTGCTCAGATTATATCGAGTTTTAATAAGATTTGAACTCGATTATGGGTGAATTGCGTATGGGTCTGCCCGCGAGTCTTATCTCAAAGAGCTCGACACCATACACAACCAAGGACTTGGAATCAGTTTAGGAGCATTTCGTACGTCTCCAGTGTACAGTTTACACGTCGAGGCTCATGCGCCCTCTTTACACATGAGCCCTGCAGTATGCTACAAAAATTGCATCTCTGCCTCGTTATATTTCATATAACACCATATTTAGACCATATCATGAACATCTGTATTTATGTTATTCCATCATTCGGTATTTGCACCTAACGCCAGTATTGCAATACCCCTTTGTTTAGTACTCCCCCCTGGACTATATCGCTTCCAAAGATCGATTTAGATCTAACGATCTAACGGTGTTTCAAACTCTCTTTCGAGAGCTGAGGTCTAAATATGGTAAATATGCTCCCATTTACACAGATGGTTCCAAAGATGGTGATCGGGTAGCTTCGGCTAACGTCACACCATCTGGAATCATGTCTGACAGACTTCCACCTACTGCTTCCATATTTACTGCCGAGCTCCATCTTCAGTCATCTTCTAATTTAAAACACGTCGTATTTAATGATTCCCTGTCCTCTTTGCGAGCAATAAACAATAAACAATAAACAGTTTGTACACCCAGTTACTATCACACGAGTTTATCGGCAAGGGCACAGTCCTTTGCTAGCTCCCCAGTCATGTTGATATTAAAGGGAATGATCAAGCAGACTTAGCTGCCAAGTCTGCTGTAGGTCTTCCCATATCACAACTTCCTTTACCCTATACAGATTTTAAATCTTTTATCAACCATTTTGGGATCTTGCAGACACAAATAAACTCCATCACAACAAGCCCCTCCTTGGAGATTGGCCTAGCTCCTACAGGTCTAACAGGAGAGATGAGGTTGTTTTGTGTCGCTCTCGTATTGGTCAGAGTTTTTTTTTAACTCACAGTGAAGCACATTTTGCTTGAGTTCAAGCATCTCAAGGATGTTAAATCGCATTTTTACCGTTGCCAGTCATTACATCACATATTTGCCCAACCGAGTTTTAGACTTTTTAAAAGAGACAGGATTTTATCATCAATTTAAATTGTTTATATATATATATATATATATATATATATATATATATATATATATATATTTCATTTTTGTATTTAGTATTTATATGCATAAAAGTTGTATTTTATTTTTAATTTTACTAACTGTGATATTGTTTTATTTTTGCATATAATGTTTTACTGTGATATAATTTAGCCTGTCTCGTAATATTCACCATATGTTTGGCGCATTATAGCCCGGTTTGAGCTGACGTGCCATAAAACTACATTTCTTTCTTTCTTTCGTAGGATTAAAGGTAAAAGTAGTGCATTATCAGTTAACCATCTAAATGTTGATAATACCACCTTCATCATCCATGTTCTCCTCTGGTGCCTTTCAAGGCATTAAAGCTCAACAGGAGAAAGGGCGACTTAATTTCAACTCCCGCAATGATGAATGCTACAATGATACATTTTCCATTGCGGAGCTTCGGGATTCGCTAAAGCGAGCTCGGGATACTGCAACTGGTCCAGATGAAATACACTACCAAATTCAAAAACATTTACCCTTTTCCACTCTCTTAATTTTACTTGATCCAACACTGCCTGCATGCATTTCTGTCAGAAACGAGTTTTGCATCC
This sequence comes from Patella vulgata, assembly GCF_932274485.2. Classification (NCBI taxonomy): domain Eukaryota; kingdom Metazoa; phylum Mollusca; class Gastropoda; family Patellidae; genus Patella; species Patella vulgata. The sequence goes on from NC_065879.2 coordinate 95,617,430, forward strand.
TGATCCAGAACTATTTTTGGATGACAATCGCCTTCCAGTTGTGGATGAAACCAAATTTCTGGGGCTGATATTTAATAAGAAATTATCATTTATACCCCACATTAAAAACCTAAAAAAGAAATGTTTGAAAGCCCTAAAAAAATTGAGAACTATTTTTGGATGACAATCGCCTTCCAGTTGTGGATGAAACCAAATTTCTGGGGCTGATATTTAATAAGAAATTATCATTTATACCCCACATTAAAAACCTAAAAAAGAAATGTTTGAAAGCCCTAAAAAAATTGAGAACTATTTTTGGATGACAATCGCCTTCCAGTTGTGGATGAAACCAAATTTCTGGGGCTGATATTTAATAAGAAATTATCATTTATACCCCACATTAAAAACCTAAAAAAGAAATGTTTGAAAGCCCTAAAAAAATTGAGAACTATTTTTGGATGACAATCGCCTTCCAGTTGTGGATGAAACCAAATTTCTGGGGCTGATATTTAATAAGAAATTATCATTTATACCCCACATTAAAAACCTAAAAAAGAAATGTTTGAAAGCCCTAAAAAAATTGAGAACTATTTTTGGATGACAATCGCCTTCCAGTTGTGGATGAAACCAAATTTCTGGGGCTGATATTTAATAAGAAATTATCATTTATACCCCACATTAAAAACCTAAAAAAGAAATGTCTGAAAGCCCTCAAAATATTGAGAGTCTTATCAAATACTGACTGGGGAGCAGACCGTAACGTCTTGCTCCGATTATATCGAGCTTTAATAAGATCAAAACTGGATTATGCTTGTATTATGTATTGGTCTGCCCGAGAGTCTTATCTCAAAGAGCTCGACACCATACACAACCAAGGAGCCCTCATTGCGGAACAGACGTGATAAACTGGCCCTGCAGTATGCTACGAAAATAGCATCTTTACCAAATCATATTTCATTTAACACCATATTTAGACCATATCATGAGCATCTATATCTGCTTAAGACTAAAGTTATTCCACCTTTCGGTATTCGCATACAACCCCTTTTGTCCGAGGTTGGGTTAGGGTTAGGGTTAGGGTTAGGAACCTAGGTGATAATTGTATATATAGTCATGATAATTGTAGATATAAAGATATCTAATTCCAGGTGCCTGTAGGAGAATGGACACAGGAAAAGGGGTTCAAGTCTGACCCTTTTATATCAACTATATTACACCTTAATTTTAAGGATGTGAATATGGGGGTGCGTGTTCTATGTTTGACGTTGGAAAACCCAATTCATATAGACTATGATCTCCTATATGAATGTGAAATAAAATGCACAGATTCAACAGAAACGAGTTCAGCAATAATAGAATTCAAAGCATTGGGTAAATAAATAAATATTATCTAGTTTGACCATTTTTGGGGTAGTCATTCCAATATGATAGGAATCTGTGGGCGAAAAACTGTTTCAATAGCATCTTGTGTAATTGAAAGTGTAATATACAAGTTACAATCAATAATAAGCAGCAATTGTATTCCATGTGCGGTGGGGAAAGAGATGGGTTTATTTTAATTTGTCTTGGTCTCAATTCATTTATTTTGATAAAGTAAATTTCACATGTGAACCCGGACCTCGGCTTCGTAATCATATTTTATTTTCATTTAGTGCTCGGAGTCTGTTAATCTGATGATTAGCAAAAGGATTATACTTTGGAATATATATTTAATTTTAACATTGATACACTTTGTCAATCTCACCAATTAATTATTCAATTCTAATATTACATTATTTGTCGGGAAACAATATTTAACTTAAAAAGGAACTTTTAACTGTTTACCCCAAAAACGTAGCACTAACTAACTCTCTTACCCTCAGTGGAGGTGATCACTGCTATCATCATCATTCCAATCTGTAATAATATTGGGAGATTTGTCTTAATATGTAAAATAACGTTAGGCGAATATGAGCATTATATTAATATTATGTTCCATATTCATAGACAAGGCATATCTCACGTAGACATACTGTTAAACTGATACATAAAATCAGCTACAATTTGGTCAACATTGAATTCTGGGTGAAAAACAAATAAGACGTCTGACACTCCTGGTAGAAAATTTCCACTGTCTATGTAAGGGGGGGGGGGGAGTCCTCGACGCCATGTGGCATAAAGGCCAATCATCATAAGTAATGACGTAATATTTTTCCAATTGAATAATGTTACTTTGATGCTATAGAGATCAGACAAGCATTAGGTTCTTGACAGAGCAGATACCATGTGGGTCCGTTGGGAGAAACAGCTGGTTTTTGGGAGAGAAAGGATGTAGGGATTTGTATCAGCAAGCCCGCTTTGCAAGTTGGTGGGTTTGAGAGAATGACTTTATTGTAACCAATGCGTGTAACCTATGGTGTGATTATCGGTCCCACCCGAGGAGTGAAAATCAAAACAATAATAAATTACAACGCCTGGTTATGGTGTCTTCGAATTGATGCCCCGGCATTGGGTAAGTGTTTTGTCCATAGCAAAAATGTAATCACACCAAAGTAAATTCAAACTTTTGATATTCTAAATTTTATAAATTGTTAAAGGACCAAAATGGACCGTCAGAAAAAAGGAAGTGTATTCACGATTGGGACAAGCTGCTAAATTTATGTGGGAAAATACTTATCCTTTCACATCAGAAGCCGTAATTATCACCAGACAGAAAGATGGAGAACTAGTGAGTATCTGGTACATTGTTTAGTTTAAAGTCTTTCTGAAAATTCATCTAATCATCTCATAGTATATATTTATTTATCTTCGCTAATATGTTTTCAGTATATCTAAAGAATATACGAATACTGCCTGGAGGGAGCAAACATTTAATTACTATCACGAGTACAAATGGTTTGAACCCTAGAATTAGTAGAGATATGGTCGGGACCACCACAATTACAGCTCTTTAAGTCTAGAGGACGGTTCACTCCCATTTTGACTATAATTTGTATTAACCCCCAAATCATGAACCCCAGCGTATCAGCACTGAACTGTTCCACTGATTAAACATACATTATGCAAGAGTTAAATCTGAAAATTGCAGGACTTTCTTTAGGCCTGGAATGTTATCTAAATTATTAATCAGACATTACTTAATTAACTTATCCAGACCATAATCAACTCTCAATGTCATCGCTAGCCTACGATATTTACTGGCTTATAATCCGATCTGCTGCTCAACGCTCATTCATGATTAAATCAAAAAGTGGATAATCGAGACTATGTTTGTTATCCTACCGACTTTCGTAAATCGCTGAATTCTAGGTTCAGAGTGAATCAATGTGACTGAAATTTTCAGCAAATTGCCTTTACACTATCTAGTTTTTAACTATTACAGTGAGAACTGTCAGGTCTTTATATAATCTCCCATAATGTATCTTTAAGAGATGTAATTAATGTAATGATAATTAATGAAAAAGCTTATTGGTTTAAACACAATTTTGAGTACAATACTGATATAATATTTATTATATTTTGAGATTACATTGAATTTAATACTTGCTTATACTGTATGGGATGAATTGTTTCGAATTTTGTACATCCCTACTTCGAGTTCACTATCTATTCTTTTTAGAATTGCTATATAATAAATATTGTGTATTTTTTATTTTCGAGACTACTGAAGTAGAAAAATATTACTTCCATTCAAGATTGAATCAAACGATACGTCTGTAAATTTATTTAAATATTGAGATGTGCGAATGATCTTTATATGTTCAATTGATCTTGGGAGAGAAATGGAATGAAAGGGGGTTTAACGTTCTACTCTTTTGCTCCTACCTTGGGAGAGACACCACCAAAACGAAAACAGGTGTATAAGGAAATAGACAATACACTACAAAAACCGCAGACCCATACTATTTGCAAAAAGACATAAATTCAGTATTTGGATGCTATAGGACATTTGCTAATATTAGGGTTTTATGTTAATATTCTATTGGGAGTGCTATGTAAATATTTTATTTTGACTACTAGTGCTTTTCTATATGATTGTTATGTAAATTACTTTTTAATCTGTGTTTTTGCGTTTATATCTATATGTAAATATAAATTTTATTTTTTTTGTCTTCTGTCTAAATCATTGCTTTGTTTTCTATCTATTAAAATTTATTTTGTTATAAGTTGTAATGAAAATTGGGTGTTTTTATGGAAGAATCTATTTTAAATAAGGAGAGGGTATATAAGTAGGAATAATAAAACCACCAGGCCGTATAATCTGTTGTTATAAGCTGTAGGCAAAATGCGATGTAGTCGAAATGGGAGGGTACCATCCGGATAATAAAGTATATAATCGTTTTCTCCATCTAAATGTCTTGGACATTTCGTGTAGTATTATGTGCTTGGCTTCAGATTAATAACAAAACTATTTGTTAATTTATTCACCAGGAGGAACTAGGCTTTTGGTACAACGGAGAGTTTACACCAAGCAACCTGTTGCTCAACAAGGTCACCTTGAACAAGATGCCAATGAAAGACAATGTTGAGAGAATCCATCTGACGTTGGCAAACGTCTCCCAAGAAGATTTCGGATGGGACTACACATGTAAACTCATTCTGGGTGATGGAGAACAATCATCTACTGTAACAAGATTAACACGTAATTATATGGAATTCAAATAATGTATATTAAAATTTTAATGATGTGCTGAACTGTCGTATTCTTTTTTTATACGCCTACAATTTCACGTCGCCCCTGTCCGTCGGGACTCCCGTTCACATTTGTTTGTGGACGATGTACATGCACAATTGTTATCTGATTTTGACTAGAGTTTAGGACTAAATAATAATTCTTAAAGATCATACACAATTGATGACAATTCAACATGTATTTAATTAAATATGATATAAAAAAGCATATTTAAAACTGAATGATATCTATGATAATGAAACTATAGGGCCTATCCTACAAGCTAAATTTGAATGGTACTGAATCAGAAAAAAATACAAACTTTTCCCTCAAAATAGAAAAAAAAAGAAAGAAGTAAATTGTTTTTACACACAGGTAAATATATAACGCCACAAACTATTTTTATAATAAATAATAAATTCACAGTAATTGACGATCATGTAGCCCGCACGGGGCATTGATTATGCATATCAAAACTGCTCTCATGTCATTCAAAAACAATAAAGCACCGGGTAATGTCGGACTGCTTAATGTTGAATTTTACAGAAAGTACTGGCCAATTGCAAGGATCAGTGTACTTATTTCATTCAAAACGAAACCTTACCAGTTTCTCAGAGACAGTCAGTCCTTTCAATATTGGTGCTTATCAGACCGTAACTTCGTGGATTATGGCTCCTGATTTTTATTTGATTTCGAATATATTACGGTTCAGTTTGAATTTGAATCGACCCCCTTACACAAATAGAGTAAGAGTATGTAATACAAAGGTGGTGGGCTCTCTAGAGTCACAATTTTTATCCGATTTTTATACCTTTGGCGCATACCTGGATTGTGGCCCCTGATTGTACGAAAAATCGTGTTTGTGGCCTGTGGACGCTCTAGAGGATGATCCCGAATTTTCCCAAAATGTGGAAGTATTTTGCATGACAACCGATTGTTTTCTTGTTTAGCATTACATATGTTCCGTAGAATTCTGATATATTTTATATTGCTGGGTATAAAGGATGAACAAAGGGTCTTTGCAAATCGGGCATAAGCATTACCCAAGCAGAAATCACGCTCTTACATATTGAGAGTCAAAGATAAGATTGATCAATAGTTGGAAACTAAAGTTATAACTAGTGTCGTGAACTGTGATGAATATATTTAATTCTGCTATAATACCTGTTATCAGTTCTCATTCGAGGGGTTCACAATCCTAACACATTGCTCTTGTATCTTGTAATGTTTGATGCTATGTAAAATGCTATGTAAGACCAAACAGTTCTTCATTCGATGTTCTTATTTCTTAGTTATACGTTTGTATAACAAAATTAAAATATATATCTTAAAATCAGTATTTATATCACAAATTAGACATTTTTCTTATCAGATTTTTAAGTTGTGTCTTTGCTTAATATAATGATAAAATATTTCTTTTAGAAAAACAAATAATTACATTTACATTACATTTTCGTTTATGTTTGTGATGAAATCTAAATGTAATTGTTTGATTTTCTAAAAGAAATGTGATCATTATATTAAATTTTAAAAAGTTACAATTTACAAATCTGATAGGACAAATGGTTATTTTAAGATAAAAAATGTTAATTTTAGTGTACAAATGTCGAAATACGAAAACAAATTAAGAAATAAAAATTAAGGACTATGAATTAAGAACATTGAATAACGAGCTGTTTGGTCTTCCATAAAATATTTCATGTTAAAAGAGGTCTAATTTCACATACCTCTATTTTATATTTGATAGAATTCAGACCAATTGTACATTTTTATCTATAGAACGTGAAGAATATGTATTAGAATTTGAAACCGCTGCAGCAACAAGATCATCAGTGGGTTTCTGTACCATATTAACTGTTGCTGTGGCTTCTATCATCTCTTATATGAAAAACTGGTAAGTATTTTGGTATGAGAAATCTTATTCTAGACACTGCCTCGTCATTTATTGGCCAACCCGAGTTATACGTCGCAGCGTTAAAGATTAAAAAAAGAGACCAAATATTTGTTTTATCTTTGGAGTTTTGATGCTTGTTTTTATTCTCCAAAGTCGTAGGGAGGCGTTTGATTGGGTGCATATATTCACAATACTGTCCTGTGAATTCCAAAAAGGCGATCATTCGCTCAACTGATGGTACTGGACTGTAATGATACTCTCACTACAGTTAACCAAGATCATAATATAAACTCTTTTTGCCATAGAAATGATTTTTATACCGGAATCTCCGTATCTTCATCTTTCTCCCAGGGCCATTGCCACCCAATTTTGTTGAAATGAAATACTTTGTCCATTTGTAAGCCTTTTGTTTCTTGAACATAAATGTAATAATAATATTTGCATATTCTATGTTAAAAGTGAAAGGGCATTTGAAACAAAACACGGTCTGATATTTTTCTTTTCATATTTCAGGATTTAGCAGGAAGAGCTAGTGATTTTTCTATTTTTTTGATCTTACGATCCTTTTTTTTACGGGATCACTATTTCTTTGCCAATCAATGTTTACTTTCATAGTTTAACAATTTCACAAAAGCAAAACTATACTAGCTCTCACTGGCCGTTAGAAAAAAGCATCCGGTGTCATTACGTTTAAGGCCCGTAATATTCTCTAACAAACAAATTCAGAAGTCTCCAATTTTAAAATGCGTCGATATTCAAATGGATATTATTAATTCCCACAATAATCTTGATATTGTCAATGGAGTAAAAAAGAAAGCTAAAATATACAACAACTAGGAGCTCGTTTGATACAACCTATTATAATATTAATAATAACTAGATCTGTCAGGCAGATATAAAAGATTTCATATTCATGGTCACTTCCTCTCATAGGTTAACATATCAAAAAGAAATTATAATTATAAAAATTGGTCAGAACTCACTATCTCCTTTCTAATTAGTTCGCGTTTCTCGTCCACCCACAACCTCTGAAACGACATATCACACATGTATGTTGCTATTGGTATTTACAGAATACTTTTCGAGCCAATTTCTGTCGCCATTTTGGAGTTTGGCGGCAATATTGGATCAACCGTTTGTGAAATGAATATGAAACCAAAATGAGTCGGGTGATCAACAATATCTAAAAAATGATATAATACACGGGTGATTTTGCCAGTAATGTTTGTCAATGTCAATTTCAGACCATTTTGGGCAGTCATCTTGGATTTTCGGCTACCCAGGAGTTAGCCAGTAGATTTCAGAGGTATAACAAACTACAAATATCTTCACTAGTGTCGTTTCTATCAGAAACCACTGTGAAACCTTGTTCCCAGAGAAAAAGTTACGGATCTAGGGATTATGACCCGACTATATCCAGAAATGTTTTAATTACGGGAATAGAAGGCGGAAGATGCAAAATTGGTTTTTACTTCCGGGATGAGATGCGACGTAATTTTCGAAATTCGGAAATAGCAGATTTAAAGTAAATATTTCAAAGTACGCACAGAACAGTTTTTTTTAGAAGAATACCTATGTAGGTCATTTCGGTGATTTCGGATTCGTAAAACGTTTTGAAAATATATTCATTCCAAAGTCACCACCTGTAATAATAATAATAGTACTAATGATTATATAACTTTAACAAAAACAATAAGTGTTATTTTATGGAATATAATTAATTTGATACTAAAAGAAATACACTTTTGAGTCATTCCATATCAACTGGACCAATTGTGGGAACATGACCCCCTCCCAAAACATTATAAAAAATATATGTCATAGTATATTGCCTTAAACTAAGAAATTCGAAATTTTACCCCTCTAGGTTGGAAACTCACTGAGAAATGGCCATTTGAAATCAGGGTACTGAAACGGATCATAAATTCTATATTTTTTTTCAGGTTTTCGAATGCATTAAACTCACATTTCTAATAGGAGTAGAACTCCCTAACTTCGTAATCTAAGACAACTTTTGGTGTAGATTATGAATTTAGCACCACACACAATGTGCGATTCACACAGTTCGTGCCACAAATGTGGAACAAATAAACTATTCACTTTTTTCCAGGATTTCCACAGCCACTGACAAACTAAATTGTTCAAGTTTTTTTTTCCTGTAGACACTTATTTAAGTGGTTTTTTTATCTTGCTGAAGTGGTACCTTTCATTATCAATTAAAAACATCTGTTGTTCATAATATTTTTTTCGGGAGGGGGGGGGGGGCAAATAGATAGCGCGCTGAATTATAAGGTCTGTTATTCAGTCAACTTGCGTGGTTTCGATTTCCCGGATGTATGTGACAAGGAGTAGTGTCGCCTGTCCAACCTCGTGGATTTTCTCCGGGTCCTTCGGTTTCCTTCCACCGCTAAAGACCCCTACGGGCAAGCGAATTATTGAAACAAAATAGAACCATATGTTAGTCCCAAAATGACCTGGTTTTATCCGATTTGACATATGTCGCATTTTTAGATTTTGGATCCCCTACAGTTTTTATCAGATTTAATGTTGTGGTTTCTTTATAAGTTTACTGAAATACTTTTACTTGTCTTTTATAGATGATGGTATCTTATAAGTTTACTAATATGCTTTTACATGTCTTATATGGTATCTTACTAATAAACTTTTACATCTATTATATGTTATGGTAGTTTACTGATATACTGTTTTTATATGTCTATTATATGTTATGGTTTTCTTTGCTAAACCTTCGCTTTTTTATTTCTATAGAATCTATTCGTTTTTTCGAATTGTAAAAGCGCCATAGAGCAGCTGTTTCCAGCTGGATTTTGGGGCTATATAAGTTTAATAAAATATTATTATAACAGAAATATATGTTTTAGGATTGGTTAAAAATTGCGTGTCTGAGTTATGCCCCCTGCAAAATGTGAAGTATGTACCAAGTTTTGTGACTCTCCAGGGGAGAGAATTTAGATTAAACTTAATATATGGGTTAAGGATCAAAATTACTTGAATGGGGTCGATTGTGGTACGCATCTAACCTTCTGTTCAGGATTTATGCCCCCTTTTCCGACAACTTTGGGGATACCCTATTGAACGTTCCGGAATTGAATAGCCCCAATCCCAAATATAGTAACAATCAAAGTGAATAGGTGGTTTTCGGTTTACAACGCATGCGCTGATTGCATGACGAAAACATGAATGGTAGATAGAATAAAGTTTTTATTTCAAATGGGATCATTGGGATCATGAGAGTGCAGGGTTTTCGCCGAACAAACAACATCGACAACATGGTCATCAAATGAGAAAGTATATTATAATAATATCAAACATCTGACAAACAGATTACCAGTTATCAACAGTTCATGACACACATGATATATAAGATAAAGGCTGACAAACGGCGAACGCTGTCTTCCCCAGTACTCCGCCATAGCTGTCCAACAGTGGAACGCCACACGTCATCTTAACATATTACCGTAAAGTTATTAAAGATATGTACAATGCATAAATGTATAAAGCAATACCCACAAGAGGACGACCCCGTCGATCTGTGACATTCATTTCCAAAGTCACCTCTGTTTATAAAAAAAATAGTGAACGCAATAGAAGCTACAGTTTATAACATATGCTTTGTAAATCGATGTGCCACATTCTGACAACGAGTGAATGCGTCTTTTGAGATGTTTCCTGTTCTCCGTCTGTTTCAAAATGTTGGCGTATCTTGCATGGAAGGAATGTGTGGCATATTAAAATCCCACAATGATGTTATTAAGACAACCACAGTTAAACTATATATCAATAACAAATGGTAATAAGGTTTAAATTAAATCATTTGAAACAGAACCTAAGACTGAGTAAATGAAATAGTAAAAGCCTGGGTCCTGTTTCTCAAAATTTTAACAAAAGATAAAATCCGAATTTTAGTAACACTATGTAATAGGTGAACCCCATATTGATAGGGGGGGGGGGCATCTGGTTCATTCGCTATTGCAGACAAAACTCATTTTTGGAATTTGACAGCTTTTAATGACAGTCAAGTGTTATTTGAATTCACATATCGATTTTATTTTCTAGATGCAAAATTTTATTTCTCCCTTCTGGACTATTCCCTGACAATTCTGAACTAGTTCAAATTATTTTAGCCTTTATTTCTGAAACGTTTTAACAGTTCTCATTATTTATTTCAAAATATGTTCTTTTCATTCTTAGCTATACATCCATGATTATTATTATCAAAGGAACACCGAGGAAGCCGTGATCATGGTTATTGTAGCAAAATAAATAGATGACACATGTTAATTAATCGCACATTTATTTTTTTCAAAAGCATCGAGCAATCAAACTACACACTAAGTATCATCACTCTCTATCAGATAGAATCAAGATTATCTTGTCCTAAAGCAGCGACCAATGAAATTGATTAGCTCTACTTAGCTTTAGCTCGAAATGTTAATCATCGAACCCAGTCAAGACATTCACCTAATGCACATCTACATCAACTTTAAACATTCTACCCCAATTAAAAGCAGAGTTGTTATGTTCCAAATTGCTTATCACTCCTTAGCCTAAGCAGACAATTCGCACCATCGAACATAGTCAAGGCATGGACCGTATATAGATGACCAGGCAACACCCGCGTAGCCTTCAGAATTCTGTGCCGCGGCTAAAAGAAGTCTTGACAATCCTGACTAAAAAAAGAATTACTTCCCCTCGTGTTTACCGTAGCAACAACGCATGCGCATTACTTTACTTGCGATGCGCGATCATCCACTATCTGTCAACTCGGATAATGGACGACTTGATCGACATTGAATGGGACCACAAGAACATCGATATACCGGTCGAGTTACAAGGTTTACTGGCAATTTGAAAAAACAAAACAATAAATAAAACAAAAACAAATAGCATTATCGTGAAAACAAACGGGTAGCATTTTATCCAGAAATTCACTGGGCGTGTGCCGTGTGCCGCGTGCGCGTTGATTCTGCAAGGATATTCGATTCATTGCCAAAATATATCATTTTATATGTACCGTTTTATTAGCCCAACAAATATCTGCAAGGATATTCATTGCCAAAATATATCATTTATATGTACTGTTTTATTAGCCCAACAAACAAAACTTTGTACAGGTACATAAATAGCTTTCTTCTGGTAATGAAGTTTGGACAATACAAATAAATTATACAACAAGAATATTTTAAAAAATGGTTATTCCCTAAATGAAAGCTGAATTTGCAATCATCCATAAATTAAAACTCAGCATAAAATATTTACATTTGTTGTGTGATTAATTAATAATTTAAATTAGGCCTAAATATATTTACAATATCAATTGTGTAATTAATAAATAATACCGAACCATTTCATTAAAAATATATTTACAATTATGTAATTAATATAGTAGCATTTCATTAAATATATATTTACAATTGTGTAATTAATAAATAATTAAACATACATTATCATTATGCAAGAGCTAAATCTGCCATTATTAATAAGACATTTAACTTATCCAGACCATAATCAACTCTCCATGTCATCGCTAGCCTGCGGTATTTACTGGATTATGATCCGACTATGTTTTTTATCGTACCGACTTTAGTAATGATGATCAAGGCTAAACTGACAATTCAATCGCTAAATTCATGGTTCATAGTGGATCAATTTGACTGAAATTTTCAGCAAATTCCCTTTACATTATTTAGTTTTTCACTATTATAGTGAGAACTGCCATCTCCTTATCTTATCTCCCATAATGTATCTTTAATTTAGTACCGTTTCATTAAAAATATATTTACAATTTGTGAAACACTAGATTGTTTTTGTTCAGATTATTATTCTTATTATTATTTTTCTTTTTCACTTTGATCATAAAATTCATATCTCAGCAACTATTTATATTTATGAATATTTTTTGATGGTACAAGGAGTAGCGTCACCTGACCAACCTCGTGGGTTTTCTTCGGGTTCTCCAGCTTCTCCTCCCACAGCTAAAGACCCATATGCGCATTATTAAAATAAAATTGAACCATGTGTTAGTTTCTCAACTCTATTGCAGATCTTTTGAGGTTAAGCGCACGCATCAATTAATTACTTACAGTGCGTATTTAACTTAAGGCTTTTCATTGTACATCTTCAGTCAATGCACCCAAAAGACCCCTTAGCAAACACACATTATCTCTAGTGTATGACTAGTAGTAGAATTATCAATGACAACAATTAAGTCCCACTTGCCACTGAGGAAGTTTAAATACACTTACTCACAACCCCACAAGTTTTATCGTGTTGTTAATACAATTAATATTACTTGCACAAATATATTTCAGCTCATAACAAAAACAAGGCACCATCAACTTCAGCTTGTAAAGATACCAAATCATCAGTTTTAGCTGATTTTATATATTTCAAACTTATATTATCAGAAGGAACAGATTTAACATTGAATCAATTAATAAAGTACAAAAGCTTATCAAAAATACAAGAAGAAATTAAAAGTATTGCAGAGAAAGTAAACTCTTATTTGAATAATAGTAAGGCTGAACTAATCAAGTGTATTGAGAAACCATTACATAACATTATGAATCATTTAGGTTGTGGCTCTTATTAATGTGAGTTGAAGTATTCTCTTTATTGAGTAAGGCACATCTTTCTTTAAACTTCTGGCATCTAAGAATATCTCTTGTCTTTCTACTAGAAGATTTTTGGTTGTCCTTTTGAGCATTTGTTTATTTCCATGTCAAGGTAACTGAGAAATGATTATTTCCATTTTCACATCTCCACAGATGTGCTTCTGAATATAAATCCATTACCTTAAGTATTTCCGCTAGTTTACTTGGGATCACTGGTTCCATCTTTGGTTGGGGATTGGCTACTCGCTTGGCTTGTTGAAAGGTTTCTAGGATCTTGCCCCAATCTGCACCATATGTAACCGCTAGGTTCTTCAATAACTAATAAGTCTGGAATGGTTCTTCAATCTTTTAATTACTGGAACTTATCTCTTACAAATGGCAATAATTCAATACATACAATGTACACTTACAGCACAGTGGATGACCGACGTAGCTGCTACTAAGTCGGGTGACCTAATGACTTTCCTATTGATGTACATTAGCCTTAAAAACCGAGGTCCCGTGTATATATTGGAATGCACGTAAAAGATCCCCTGGCAGTTGGAATTCGATATAAGAGTAGGCGATAGTGCCGCTTCCCGGGCAAAATTTCCCTCATAGCACACTGTATGGCGTATGCCCGTCTTCATTAGCCCAGGTTAGGAGCAGAACAGTAGGACGTTAAACCCAATTCGGTCGTTCGTTCGTTTCTGGAGTTTTACGTCCACTTCCACCTAAGGTGATATCGTAGACAATAAACCCCATTTCATTTCATTTCATTTTATATTCTAATTGTAATTGGATAAGCTGAAGTGTTGACATCATAACATATACTATACAGGATTATCACTAGAGACATTAACATAAATAAACAAAAATGGATTAAATACTTAACTAATTAGCTTCTATCCTGATTTATATTAACCATGAGAAATTAAATACTATGTAAAACTGACTGGTCATTATGCCTGGTCATATATATGACCAGGTAGTATTTAATACAGCCATTCACCCAATACAGGGCTAGACTTACATCACAACTTGGCTCCCAAGATGGATTATCTATAGTAAGTTATCAATGGTCAGCTATGATAGAGATTAGAGACAATCGTAGTAATGAGATAATCCATCTATAAACATTAGTCAACTTAGTAAATGAATGAATGGATGTCACTTCAATACTACCCATTAACAACTATAAAATATTCTTAAGTTTAAATATATATAATTACTATGTATTGTTACCAAGTAACCTCTAGTATATCAGAGGAAAGATTGTAGATCATAAGTAGAACCCCACAGGCAGGCAAGGGACATACTGAAGGGCAGGTCTCTGATAAGTTATTTCTTAGATGCTGTTCCTTATTAAGTTACTTAGCCTGTGGGTCAGTATTATGTATATATATTATCATTGTTAAATATTGTTACAGAATATAAGATTATACTAAGAGAAGTGAGTTATTGAATTATTGTATGTTCAATCGTATACCCCCAACTAGATTGAACATACAACCCATCGTCGAAGGTTGGACCATAAGCAGGTCCATAAACCCCGGATGATAGCACCATCAGATATCATCAGTAATGCTTTTATACAATCTTTTATACATAAACTTTTACCATTTCTATTAAATGTTACCACCAGTTATATTGAAAAAGAGAATTGCATTACTGAATCTTCAATGTCTTTCAATGATCAAAGTGTTCTTTTTTATATTTCTGGTTTTATTATACATGCCCTTTCTATAAAAGGAGATTTATATACTAATATTATAGAAAAATTAATATCAACTGGTCATAAAGAAACTTATCTACAAAAATTTAAATCTTGGAGTGAAAAGATTGACCGGGGGGGGGGGGGGACTTAAGACACCATTAGATGATTTTTATTTACTCATAAGAAATATTGAAACTGAACTTCGAAAACATGTAGACTTAAAAAATTTAAATGCCTTTACTCTTTTCTTACCTAATCTTAAAGATTGTTTAATTTCAAATTTTATGGTAAAATTTTATTGGGATAAAATTGTTGACACAGATCAGGATTACACATGTTTATTAGATGACATTATAGATATTTTCCTTACTGTTAGAGGAAATGCTGTGTCTAAACTTGTTAAAAACATTTACAAAAAGAAAGATCAGTACCTATTATCTTCCCAACGCATATGGAGTCAATTGGTAAACTCACACTGGGCATGTTTACCATGTATGCCTTTGATCGGTTTAACCTCACTTCCCCCACATTTGATTGTTTTGATAAAGGATTAGGAGGTTAGCAGACCATGGGTGTAGGACTATAGTCTGTTTCAATTAATTAGTATCACTGGTGTAAACTTCTCACTCTAATTAATGTTACTGGTAAATACTTTCCACTATCAGTAAACTAAAGAAGCTTGGTCCGGGCCATCCAAATATATACAAGTTCCTAGACTTGATTAAGACTGAACAGGAAGATGTAGAACTAACCATCAGACAAATAGAATCTGGGGACAGACTTGCTCCCAAAAGAAGAAAGTACCGTTGCCTTGATGAGAGAATCGTAGAAGAGAAGAATTTATTAATAACTGATGCCAAGACGCCCATTGAATACCTCAACACTGTTATGAATTTTGTTGGACAGTGAATTGTCATGTTTATCAAACTGTTTATAAATATTTATACTATAAAAATGTATTTATTTATATATTTGTACTTATTATATATCAAACTGTTTATAAATATTTATACTATAAAAATGTATTTATGTATTTATTTATTTACTATGTTAAAATGTTACAAACTTGTTACAGACTATAATATCAATCCCCCTAAACCCTCTTTGTTGGTTAATTAGTCATGGCTGGGTGGACCTAGACTCTAAACAATAGATGTAGGGAAAGTGAGGTGTCCTCCTTTGATCTACCAGTTTATTGGGCATCTAAACACCAATTAGTATTCAAGTCTGTCAGGCTATATTGTCTGAGTAAAAATACACTTTCTTTTTCTTACGGGCCTCCGAATTAAGACTTTGTACGGAGTTCAATTTTTAAAAACACAAAATATTTGTTGACAGCACACATTAATTGTGTTAATTATATGGAAAAAAACCCACAAGATTTTATAAATCTACACAAGTTTGTGTTAATGCATTAAAAAGTTTGTGTTAATGCAATAAAAAAACACAACACAAATTTGTGTAGAATAATTTTCACACACGAACTTATGTTACATCTGATACATATTATCACTAGTTATATTATAAAATACATACCTTTCAAATCATGTGTTGAGGAGGCGGCCATGGTCTGAAACTATAAGGAGAAGAAAACATGAATTTATGTTCCTTGAAACATCAAAGGAATGTGTATTTAATTCACTGCAAGTGAATATTTGAAGCCGCCCTCGCGTTAACCATATTTTGCTTTTGTTGTTGGTACTTTAGAAAGGTGAAATAGTTATATATTCACCTCTTTTGTTTCACTTGGACCTTCTTCCCCAAGTGTGTCGGGCTGCTAGCCCATATTATTAAACTGATCTTCCATTTCAGTTTCTTTCGGTGTAGACATATTTTAATACCTTCACTCGAATAATAATAAATCTATGATCATCCGTGGGGAATTGTAGTATTGGAATGTAATCTTTCAGTGGCATTTAGCGATCGTTAAAACATAGATATGACGTCACCCTTTGATGTTTTTAACCAAGATATGACGTCACCTTTGATGTTTTTAACCATTATATAGGAGAATGTACGCTTTTCTTAAACAATCGTCTATTATTTATAAAACTGTCCATTATTTATTGAAAATAATAGACACTTATCTAAAAAATGAAGATGTATTTTAGGATAATTTATTCTCTGAATAAATTAAATTACAGTACATGAAATTACTTTAAAACCTCATAGTTACCAAAATGTAACATGACCAAATTTAATGTTGATTTCACGTGTTTGTGTACATAATGAATTCCACTTAAATCTGTCCGTTATATGTCACTTGTCCGTTTAATGGTACGTTCGGCATTAGATCGATGATACGTTTTTATACGCCCACATTTTCACACCTTCTTTATGGACACTCTACAGGTCATAACTTGAAATATAGGTATCCCAAAGATCTCGGTTCCTTTCGACATTAGCTTGTATTGAACCGTAACTTCATGGATTGTGACCCCTGATTGTACACTCTGGAGGTCACAATTTTTAGCCCATTTTGATGAAACTAATTCCTTGCGATATTGGCGCATACCGGACCGCAACGTCCTGGATTATGGCCCCTGAGTGAACAAAAAAACAGGTCACAATTTTATCCGATTTGAAAATCCGTTCAAATATATCACCGCTACACCATAATGACAGCTGAGTTCGAATTTCGTGAATTGATTTGTTCCTTTGATCCCGTGTCCTGTCACTTATATCAGAGTATATATTAAATTTCAAATCAAAATTTGGACGGCTAGTACCCTCCATATTAACCACAGTACTAAGAATATTATCAATATCTAAATCATGTTCGTGAGCAGCCTTTCCATCACAACTTTAACGGCTAATATAATTCCTGATGAAACTTTGATAATAAACGGCGAAGAGTTTAGACTAAGAACATTTGTGTGCCATTTAGGACAAATGGACTGTGGTGGCCATTACACGGCTCATATTTTAAAGGAGATCAATGATATCAATTACATTGTTACATGCGATCGAGGATCAGTTAATAAAAGTTTTCCCGTTATTGTAACACTTGCCCATAAATTACTGAAGAAATAGCTATATAATTTTGTATGATAAAATTTCATGAAAATTTAGAAGAGTTCAGCAAAAAACAAAATTATGATGAAAATAAAAGAAATTTAATAATTAAACTTGCACCAACAATTCTACCATTTATTAAATGTGAACACAGAAATATTGCATCTGAAAAAGAATTTGAATTACCAAAAGCAACGGTAAATAAAGACATTCGCTATGTGAGTATCAGAAAGAATTATTTGAAGTTAAAAGTATTTTATTGATATCGGACTCAAACAGATTTATTTACCAGAACTTAGAGAACACCAGATAGTTAATTTCACAGGAAGATGTATACACGGATTCATTAAAAGACGCGTGGAATGCATCAAAACAATGTATTCTAAGATTAGACAGATTTTTTTTTTTTTTTTTACATATATAACACACATAAAAGAAATAGAGATTATGCCTTTAATGACCAACCAAATTTCTTTTAAAGAAGACCATGTACCATTACTATATTTTACAGAAATTTTATGGAGGTAGAACCACAAGTGTCGATTTGTTGAAAGGCATCTTGCGTAGAGATTCGTGGTTTAATTCGGAGATTATTCACACTTACATGTTATTTTTATCAAGAAAAATAATGGATATGAAAAATCAGAATGCCATCTGCATTGACCCAGGCTGGTTTGTTGAATACCAATTTGACAATTTGATCCCCCCCCCCCCCCATAAAAAAACAAAAATTAATATGACTTGATATTTCTAAGACATGTAACAGAGAGCGGTTGTTGTTGTGACAGATTGTCCAACAAATTGTCTATTAATTATCCCAGGTTTTCTCTGTTTTGACCTGTGATCGTCTATGGTATTTGATCTGGACTTCACGTTGATTTTGTACGACTAACACAGTATATCTTCTATGTAAACTTTATTACTGTTGAATTATTCGAGGTGGCTTCCAGTAGAATTACTTCGGTAGATAATCTCCGTTTGCCTAAAGAAACGGGTACTACGTCTTGACACCTGAGAAGACAGACCAAAATCAGCTCTCGAATGAAGAAGAGATCTTCACTTATATTGGTAGTCGCAGTTGTAAACAAGTCATCCTCTATCAATCTATTTCTGACAGAAACAATAACATAAAATTCCACAACACCGGATTACACGAATATATCATACCAAACCTTTTTTTTATGTGTGTCCACCTTCAATAGAACAAGACAATGTACTAATTAAAGTGACCTTGTCCGTCCATTGAACAAGATAAGCCACTCATAACAAGGTAGCCGAAATACCTCAGGTGTGTATTCTACTGGGACCAACCTTTTCACAATTAAAATAATTAGTAAATAAATAAATAAAGTATGCACAAACACACACAAATAAACAGGAACAACATCAGACAATATTTACCGAAATCACTGGATTCTCATAAATACAATAGAGAATGTAATTACCTATTGCAATTCAACTGGAATAGTGTATGATCAGATGATTGTGCAACTATTACGCTTTCTATCTCAACAGTTTTATAATGAATTTTTAGAAGAGTGGATATACCAGAATGGAAAATTGAGTATTTTCATAAAAGAAACGAGTTTGAAATCCAAAAAGATAACAGTAGCTGTGGACCATATATTTGTATGATGGCGAAGTCCATATTGTTAAGTCAAGCTTTTAAATTCTGTCTAGTCAGATCAAGGAATACCATTGGTAAAGAATTAAAAGATGACATAATAATATAGATAAATTATCCATAACATTAACTGAACTGGCCGATCAGAAATATCTGTTTTGAATAATTTGTGTTTAAAAGATATAGCATCTTTATAGCATAGATATAACTTATGTACATACTGTGTTAAAATCAATGAATAATATTATATGACTTGTATAAAAAACGTCCTACTGTTCTGCACCGACTGGGATAATGAAGCCCGAGCATACCCCACACAGTGTGCTATGAGGGCAATTGTGCCCGGACGGGGGCACTACGGCCTAGTCTTATTTAGAATGCCAACTTTCAATGGTTCTTCTATATGTACACAAATGTGTACCCGACGAATGACACTGTTGATTGCCAAAACCTCCATACTGCAACACTGACAAGGGTTTTTTTTTGGTCAACACAGGACCTTCAGGTTACTCCTTTTAAATCAACATACCGTCTTTTGGAAACTCTAAATTAGAATATTGCAAAAATATGGCCATGGTTAGGTTGAGAGAGCGCCCCTTTAATATGATTATGCCAACTTTTACTAAATATATTTGAAAAGTGTATTCATTTACATTTCGGAATATATTTAGATGGATACTCAGAATTGATACCGTGGTCCGCATTTTGACAAGGAATATTAACGGTATTTCCCTTTCAAATACTTAAAACAATTTAGCTATGTTAGGGATGAAAGCGCACATCTTTAATATGATTCTGCCATCTTTAAATAATATTTGGAAAACGTATCTCAATACCTTTCAGAATATATTTAGTTGAATGTTCAGAATTTTGTGCGATGTCCCAAATATAAACGTTGAAAATTACCGGTCTATCTTTGCATTTAGAATATTACAAAATTGGCCGTGTTAATGTTGAGAGAGCGCGCCCTTAAAATTATTGTGCCAATTGCTATTAAAAATATTTGGAAAGCTTACACAATTACCTTTCAGAATATATTTAGTTGAATGTTGAGAATTGTGCGATATCCCGAATATACCGGTCTATCTTTACATTTAAAATATTGAAAATGGCTACTTTTACGATGACAGTGCACCGCTTTAACGTGTTTGACTTATGCTAACTTTTACTAATTATATATGGAAAGTGCGATAAATTAACTTTCAGAAAATATATAGATGGATGCTTAGAATTTTGAACGATGATCCGAATTAGAGCTTCGAAAATACCTATCTTTACTTTTAGAAATTGAAAAAAATGTCAATGTTGAGGGCGCCCCTTTAATATGAATTTGCTAACTTTTACTGATTATATTTGCAAAGCGTATTTACTTACCTTTCGGAATATATTTAGTTGGATGTTCAGAATTTTGCACGATGACCGAATTTTGATCCGAATATTAACGGTCTACCCCTTTGAAACATTAAACAATTTGGCAATATTGAGGTTGGGAGCGCTTCCCTTTAATATGATTGTGCCATCGTTTACTAAAGCTGCGTTCACACTGCATGCGCATTCAATGCTAATTCCGGAGACCGGATTGGTTTTTCCAGGATTAAAAGGGGTGCTTCACATTAAAGTTTATTCGGATTGAATTCAGAATGAAAAACGCCACACTGAAAGCGCAGTGAAGGTCATTCATAGCCAAGATGGATGCGCCAGACATTCGTGATCTTGTGTTGCTTATGTTTAATTCGTTGGCACCAAAATCAAATGCGAATGAGGATGATTACTCTTTTGGTAGCGTTTGCTATACATCAACACGTATGTACATGTACTTCACTCTTGACTCTGTACTAGCGAAGATACATTTCATAATTGACATGTTTTGAAATGGGGTCAAACTTCCTACTGTTCTGGTCCGACTGGGCTTATAAAGACGGGCATAGACCATTTTCCCAGTACAGCGGCGCTACGGCCTACGCTTTTATCGAATTCCAACTATCAAGGGATTTTTTACGTCCACATCAATGTGTACACGGGAACAGCTCTCCTTGTCAGGTCTTCCGCCCTGCAACACTGACATGAGGAAACCACGCCGGAAAATCACGATGAACGTTCTCGGTCAACACCGGGAGCGAACTCTCGACCACCAGACTAGGGAGTCAGGAGTCAGCTTCTTACTCACTGAACCATCGTGGCTCCCATTTCATAATTCAAATCCTTTCAGCACTAAACATACATAATGTAAAGCAATACATTTTGTTGTCATATGCAATACATGCTAGAGACTAGGCTCCACTAGACTCGAGAGGACTTAAGTTTACTTGCCCTGCCCCCAAGGTCTATACCGTGAATGGTCAGCTGTGATCTGAACACACCTATCTTTGTATTTGAAATGTGGTCGTATATTGTCTCGTACCCGCCCCACGCGCTAGAGGCTAATGTAAATATCTGATTGACTTTAAATTTATGCACAGTGTTTAAGGTCATGGATGAAGAATCAAATTGAATTTGAACGATTTACGATAATTGCTGCCAGAGTTATGGCCTATGATATTAAATGTTAGTATAGGGCAGAACTCGTAATCAGAATTTAGTGTACTGTAAATGTTTGCATTACTAACAAAAGGAAAAGTATGCCACAACCCTTGTTGATTGCTCGGAGGACTTAGCTGCTGAGGGCGTATGTTTCGTTGCCTGACAACCTATTATTAGTTGGTTATGTTAACGCAGCATTTGTTTCAATGACGAAGGGCTGCATCTATGTAGGCTACACCCCATCATGCGCAAAAAAGTTATCGTTCCCGGTAAAACTGTTGATCTGAATCAAGCGTGTCACACTCAAATCTTGACTGCGAATAACTCGATTCGGAATAATTGTTCCGAGTTGAATTCGGAAAAATATACGGATTCGTTAATTTAGATTTAATTCGGTTTTTATCGAATTGAGTGTGACGCCAAAGTCCGGAATAAGGCTTTATTCTGAATTCAATTCAGATTAAACCCCTAGTGTGAACGCAGCTTCATAATATTTGGAAAGCTTTACCATGATCCGAATTAAAACTTCGAAAAATACCGGTCTATGGATCTTTGCATTTAGAATTTTGAAAAATTGGCCGTGTTAATGTTTAATGTTGAGAGCGCGCCCCTTTAAAATTATTGTGTCAACTGCTATTAAAAATATTTGGAAAGCTTACACAATTAACTTTTAGAATATATGTAGTTAGATGCTAAGAATTTTGTACGGTAATCCTAATAATTAATTTTGTACGGTATATAATTAATATATGCTACTTCCATTTTATACATGCAGCGTTGGTTTGTACTGGTCTAGTCCTTCGGATGAGACAGAAAACCGAGGTCCCGTGTATACATTGGAATGCACGTAAAAGATCCCTTGGCAGTTGGAATTCGATATAAGAGTAGGAGATAGTGCCGCTGCCCGGGCAAAATTTCCCTTTATGGCGTATGCCCGTCTTCATTAGCCCAGTATAGGAGCAGAACAGTAGGACGTTAAACCCCATTTCATTTCATTGTTTGTATGGGTTGATAAATATAGATGAGTTTGGGCGATTCTGGTCTCATAGATCGTATATAATATGGATAACTGACCCCGTTGTAGCCGTCATTGGACGATGCATTATGCTGTATATCGCATGCGCGAAGTAAATGTTCCGGTAGAAGGCATGGCTATCAATTACGAAAGAGAGTCGTATGAACTGATATAATTGTAACTGAGATAGCAACTGGAAATTTTGAGACAACCTTCCAATAATTACGAGGTTAATATAATAACACGAAGACCGCATCTTTTACTTTATTACTTATATTTAAATACAGATTTTCATGAAAAAAACCAAAACCACTATATGGTTTTGGGCCTATTATTATATTTAAAGATGTAAACACCATGTGTATTTTTGTAATCAAACTGATTCCTCAAAACTATTTTCAAAGAAAATAAAAGATGCATTCAAAATTCTTGATATTAGGATTATGTGTTGTCATACTTGAAGGGGGTCACGTGGCTAAGACGCTGGCTCGCTATCCAGGAGGTCGGGTGTTCGATCCCTGCATTGGCCGAGAAAGTTCATCCCGATTTTTCAGCGTGCGCATGCAGGACGGAGGGCCTGACAAGGACAGCTTTCTAGTCGTTCGGATGGGACGAAAAACCGAGGTCCCGTGTACACAATTGGCGTGCACATAAAAGATCCCTTGGCAGTTGGAATTCGATATAAGAGTAGGCCGAAGTGCCGCTGCCCGGGTAAAATTTCCCTCGTAGCACACTGTATGGCACATGCCCGTCTGCACTAGTCCAGTTTAGGAGCAGAACAGTAGGACGTTAAACCCCATTTCATTTCATTTCGTTTTGTCATACTTGAGCTTTTTAATTCAAATTGATTATTACAAATTTTTCCAAAGAAAAAATATCCATCACAATATAATTTTCCTCATAGTACATTGCATAGCGTATGTCCATCTTCAATGCCGAGATCAACCGTCTATAAGATCTAGCCGTCTATAAGGATTCTAGCCAACGATAAGCAGAATTCAAGCTAGCCAACTATCAGAAATTCGCTGGACGACCGTGACTGCAATGAAATCACGTGATTGGTATGGCTTATCCGTGCCTTCGACAAATAAGATGAATTGAAAGTATAGTCTATTTTTAGTAATTAGGTTACTGTTGGACAGCGAACTATTTCTGTCGACAAAACAACGAGCATTTTTCTCTTCTAAAGTACGTAATCATGAATGTGCCATGAAATAACTGATAGATCCAAAGAGCGATAGAAACACAATTTCCAGTGATGTATGACACGGTAACTGGAATTTCGTATTAAGATCCGTATTTTAACACTTTAAACACACGCCACCACCCCCTCTCTCTCTCTGTACACATAACTAGAGTTTAGTAGGCCTAGAGGCTAATTAACTTTGATCAATTTTGAAACAAAAAGTATGAAAAGCACGTTCAAATATGTAAATAATTTTCTGGCACATTCATATTTTCATAACTTGAAGTGGTGAAGGAATGGGTGGGGTGAGAAGGGAGGGCGGGGGCGCAGGGCTTAATCCAAAATTCCGTATATCTTTACTGAAAAGTATAGTCTCTTTAATTATATCTATTACTTGTTGCGCACAATGCATATATACTTTTTGTTTCAAAATTGATCAAAGTTAATTAGCCTCTAGGCCTACTAAACTCTAGTTATGTGTACAGAGAGAGAGAGGGGGTGGTGGCGAGTGTTTAAAGTGTTAAAATACGGATCTTAATACGAAATTCCAGTTACCGTGTCATACATCACTGGAAATTGTGTTTCTATCGCTCTTTGGATCTATCAGTTATTTCATGGCACATTCATGATTACGTACTTTAGAAGAGAAAAATGCTCGTTGTTTTGTCGACAGAAATAGTTCGCTGTCCAACAGTAACCTAATTACTAAAAATAGACTATACTTTCAATTTATCTTATTTGTCGAAGGGACGGATTAGCCATACCAATGACGTGATTTCATTGAAGTCACGGTCGTCCAGCGAATTTCTTATAGTTGGCTAGCTTGAATTCTGCTTATCGTTGACTAGAATCTTTATAGACGGCTAGATCTTATAGACGACAAGGTTGATCTCGGCATCTTCAATAGCCCGATTGGTACAGAATGTGAAAATAGAATGAAATGGGGTTTATCTCCTATTTTTCTGCATTGCTGAGCTAATGATGACAGCACACAACAGAGTAATTACCTACTCTTATTTCGAATTCTGCTAGGATTCTTTTACATAACCTCCAACGAATCGAATAGTCAATGTCCTTGTCAGACCCTCCGTCCGGAACTACTGACAAGGGGAAACCACGCTTGGAAATATTGGAGAACTGCCTCGACCACCACCGGGATTGAACCCCAGACCCCTGCGGCTCCCAAAATTTAGTGTGAAAAATTGAGACAATGGGGGGATGAGCTCTATTGATTTACCCTGTCCATGTCCATCTCTTGCAAAGTATGGGCTTATCTTGCATGGCAACAGCTTAATATATTTGAAATTGTTTGATTCTTTCGATTAAATAATAGTAACATACGATTTTACTTGTGACATGCAATAAAATCTTTTTGCACTCTGTTATTCATGGTGGGTGTAGCAGGTAAAGAGGTATCAACATGTTCATACAGAAAATTGAGGATTTTTTTTTAGTATTCACACTAATCCTAACAGACATCAGGCGATGAACTTATATATATAAGCTCTGGCTTGTTTTTAGGTCCATTAATTATGTATCTTAAATAAATATTGTCAGAAGACAGAAATAGCGTCGCTATCTGATATTTAGACTTACATTTATGCAAATTTCATAATGTCAATACGATCAATATTTAACTTGCATAAAAAAAGTCCGAACACACTATATCCGGCTTGAAAGTATAACGAAACATTTTACATTGAGCTATTAAGCCTACTTTCGAGTATTTACTATGCCTCTTGACAATAAACCAATACAACTGGATTAGAATGAATATGATAATGTTTTGAATATTAAATCAGGGCTTAGAAACAGACATTTACCCCGAAATTTCAGTGTGCATACATATCTTTTTAAAATATCAGTAGCACATTTGAAATTGGCAAAATGCTGAGTCTATTTATTAAAGGAGCCGAGTCTCTAACTCAATATTTTCCACAATATTCCAAATTAAAATAAAAAATTGCATTCGATATTGGTCCATTTCAATCCATATTGATGTTGTTATGTTACCATAAAATTGTCAGATTCTAATATCCAATATTTAAGACACAATGAACGTTTTAAAATATGGTACACGGGTCGTGTACAGTGTTCGACACAAACGTCGGTCCGTAGGACCGAGGCCGACTGATTTATTCGCCTTGTTATCTCGCATAGTTAGTGTCAACATACGACATTTCTCGAAGTGGTAGAACTGTCATAGAAACGCAACCCTCGAGTCTCCGATAGTTGGCGCTTATTGTTTACTTGTCATCGACATGGCAGAAGCTGCTGTTTTACCAAACATAACATTGACTCGAGTAACCAGCCTCTGATTTGTATCTGTTGTTTGGTCGGCTTTAGCTGCTTTAAATTCAATGAAGACGATTGGTAAAACAATGAACCGGGCACTATGGTATCATAAATCTATCTACTTTCGGCTAAATTAAACGGGATGATTATTACTTGTTTATTAAACAGTCAGTCAGCATCCCCCGACATGGATTGTGCATCTCGCTAAGGAATCGCGCGTCTCCGATGCTCCGTATGAATTCCAGGTACCGGTAGATATTAAAATAATAATTGGATCATACATTTAATGGTTCCGCTGACTAGTTGTTAGTTTAATTGAACTCTTAGTTGAATACAATCCTCGGATAGAACACTGAATACACAGAGAAATAGTCATTAATAATATATTTTTCCGACAGGATATCCAATACCGAATGTCCAGATGACACCTGACATCTGCTGGAATTAGGTCAATAAACCGGCGTTGCTAGTTTTTGTTTTAAATAGCGTTTACCGGGGTTTTTTTTATTTTATACACTTGCTGACAGAGGCTTAGTTTTTAAAATATTGTCGCTATTATTATTGAAATTGAGTCGTATGGAATTTAATTTTAAAGCCATTTCAATTATGGGATAAAAACATTTGCAAGTTACGTGATAGACACAAACTACAAATTGTGTTATGGATAAATACCATGGTGCTGTATCAGGTTATATCCATCGAAAAAAAAAATAAAGGCAATATTTTATTCATGCCTGAACGTGAATTAAATATGGAAAAGTGTACCATATGGTTTCGAGCGCAATACCAATGATCAAAGAGATACATATCTTAAATTACCACGTGACAGTAAATAGTATTGGCTAATTAATTAAAATAATAATTAAAAAGACCGCGAAGAATGGTCTTATTAGGCGTAAACGATTGTCGTTCGGTTTGGATTGTTCGCGTATTTCACTGAGCATAATTGATTAGAAATTACATTTAAAAAAACCCCCAAAAAACTGAATATAAATCACTTTATATACACTCATATTACATTAATAATGTGCTTTTAGACCCAAAACATAGAGCCATAGGCCCTTTAAGGTCTGATTTTTTATAGATAATTTCCATAGAATCTTAACTGAATTTTACTACATATTTAATGAAGTTAATAAAAACATAGTATTATACACGTATACGGTATATCTAATAATGTTACACGCAAACAGTTTTTCTTACAATCTAAAAAAGAAATTGCTAATAACAATAATAACGATTTGTTAGAAGCCAAAGAGGCATATTTATTGACAAATATCGATCAGCTTTAAATGCAAAATTGTAGAAGTTTCATTGCATAAGTTTCATTGCATACAGGCCTAGTTATTGTCTGATTTGATATTCTATTTATGTCCCTTGTCGAATGTCGAAAAACGAGCTACTCGTTTATTCAAACTTGAATCTCTATTTTTGTAAAATGAACTAAAGATATCATAAATGAAGATGCCTGAGCAGAGGATTCACATAAAAACTGCTCTTTCTACTTGTTTTTTTTTATATTTGCGAATGTCGAAAAACGAGCTGCTCGAGACATTGGGGACATTCTATAGATGTACATCCATTAAATCTGCTTTTTTGAGATTCAAGTTTGAATGCCGAAAAACCAGCTACTCGTTTTTCGATATTCAAACTTGAATCTCAATATCAAATCTCGCCAATATCAAAAAACAAGGAGAAAGAGCTTTTTTTTATGTGAACCCGCCGCTCAGGCATCCTCATTTATGATATCGTTAAATTAGTACGTTTTAGAAAACGTATTGAATCAAATGTGTTTTGGAGACATTCTGTAGATGTACATCCATTAAATCTGCTATTCTGAGATTTCAAATTTGAATATGGAAAAACGAGTAGCTCGTTTTTCGAGATTCGCCAATATCAAAAAACAAGGAGAAACTGCAGTTTTTATGTCAATCCACTGCTCAGGCACCCTCTATTACGATATATTTAGTTTGGTTTAGATCACTGATTTAATCAAATGTGTTTTGAAGACATTCTGTAGATATACATGATTAAAATCTGTATTTTTGAGATTCAAGTCTGAATATCAAAAAACGAGTCGACATTCGCCAATATCAAAAAACAAGGAGAAAGAGCTTTTTTATGTGAATCCACTGCTCAGACTCAGGCATCCTGAATATCGGAAAACGAGTAGGTCAGGCATCCTCATTTATGGTATCTTTAGTTCATTTTAGAATATTTATTTAATCAAATGTGTTTTGGAGACATGCTGTAGATATACATTCATTACTCTTCAAAAACGTAGGGGATATTGAAATGCAAATACCTATGCAGGTTGTACTATGATAAATAGTCATGGACACTTGAGATGCTGTGAGAGTATGTTCATAGTTGAAGAACTTATCGCTCCAACAGAACCACTCTGCTGCACGTACGACACGCAATAGCGCCATACACGTGGTATGGGTTCATTGTCAAATTTGACACTTCAAGGAAGGGTTGATGAAAACTGCCGCGTGCTGGTTTATCCTATCCATATTTGCTTTCCTATCGGTTCTTGTATAAGATTTACTGTTTAGCGTATCTTTGCTTTAGTGTCTACCAAGTTACTATATACCGGAAAACAACCGGAAAACACCATTTATACTGAATACCGGAAAAACACTAAATACCGGAAAACACCCTAAATAGGTAACCCGGAGGCTGGTCCTCTGTGTGCGGTTTTGGACCAAGTGAGCGCCGATGAAGGAAGGTCAAGCTCATTACGATGTTCGTTTTACAAATAGCCCCCCCCCACCCCCCAAAAAAGATTTCCGATTATTTTTTCTCCAAAATTGACGAAAAAAAAATTCTGTCACAAAAAAAAATTCGAATTTTTCCGAAAAATTGGTTTTACAAAAAAAAACATTCGGTAGAAAATAAAATTACAGAGAAAAATACTGGAAAAAAAATTTGAATTTTTTTTGAGAGAAATTTGGGAGAAGAAATTGTTTCAAAAAATCTGAAAAGAAATTTTTCTTTGACTGTAGGCGATCGCTCGCTTGTATGTTAATGAACTTATTTCATCAGCCCTCACCTGGTCCAAAACCACACACGAGGACCAAACTCCGGGTTACTAAATAGCTACCGGAAAACTTAGAAGATTAAACTGTGCCCGAGATTTTTTTACAGAGCCCGCCGCGCCGCGCCGCTCCGGAAGGGACCATCGTCAGGGTGGGACGGGGGTGAATTGTCCAGTAACGTGACGAACATAAATCTTCCGTTCCTCAAACCATATTATTTCCACAGTCATTGTCATTAATCACAAATTACAGGATGATATACGACAAGGCAGGTTTACTTTGAAATAGTGCAAATGATACTTTTCCATCTACAATCTTCAGATCAAAGGATGCAAGTTCTTACACAGTGCAGCATAATTTGTGCAACAGAAGACATCTCGAATATCGATTGTCGGAAAATTTTTTTTCTCGGGGACATTTTTTTTCCGAATACGCATTCGGTGTAAGTCTTCAGCTACCAGGAAGTGGTAATTGTATTCCATAGAATTGTGACCTGTATACCAGGAAGTGGTTAACATAGTAATGTTTTATTACGATAGTATACTATTCAAAAAAAGTAGGGGATATTTGATTTTGGGGGCATAATACTAAAATATGCAAATGACTACGAAAAAAGTCACTATAGAACCTAACAGAAGAAACATTTCCAGTTACATGTGACGCCCAAACGCACCAATAGCTACCGCATGGAATGCAGGTGATGCTTGGGATCATCATGGGGGTCCAACCCAAGATTTGCACGACTCTGACTTTGAATTGTGGCATTGAATTCCAGGGTGGAAACATCAGTTTAATTGTTTTAGTGACCAGAAAACAAATTTTGATATGCGTTGGCTTACCCAAAATGAAAGGTTACGTGCCCTTGGCATGCTACAGATCGGCACAACACAGGCGGTTGTGGCGCGGACGATGAATGTTTCTCAGTCTGTCATAAGCAGGCTATGGTCCAGATACCGTGATACACAATCTGTACAGGACAGACCACGCTCAGGTCGACCAAGGGCGACAACTCAAGCCCAGGATCGATTTATCCGTACCTTGGCCTTGAGAAATCCTGTCATCACAGCAAATCAGATCAGCGCTCGTCTTCAAACAGACACTGGTGTGAGAGTGAGTGGCCAGACGATTCGGAATCGACTGTATAGGGGTCACCTTCGCGCCCGACGTCCTCGCGTGATCCCTTGTTTGAGAGATCATCACATTCAGGCAAGACGTCGTTGGTGTAGGGATCGTCAACACTGGGATAATCGACGCTGGAGCAATGTTATGTTTTCAGATGAGTCAAGGTTCACTGTTGATTTTTTGGACAGACGTAGGAGGGTGTGGCGTCGTCGAAACGAGCGCTTCCAAGACGTTAACGTCATCAGACATGATCGATTTGGGGGTGGTTCTGTTATGGTGTGGGGAGGCATCACTGTTGTTGGAAGAACGGCTTTACATGTTGTTGCAGGGCGTGTTACAGGCCAGTACTACCGGGACAACATCTTGGCAGTCCATGTTGTGCCGTTCGCACGACGTCATGGCCGCCGTTTCATTTTCCAGGATGACAACGCAAGATGTCACAGGGCCAGGATCGTTACAGGTTACCTCCAACAACAGAACATCACCACATTACCTTGGCCAGCACTGAGTCCCGACCTCTCCCCCATCGAGCATGTCTGGGACATGCTTGGACAGAGGTTACGTCAACGTCAACAACGTCCTGCCAATGTCCAAGAACTTGCTGCTGCGTTGCAACAGGAATGGGACAATCTGGACCAAAATGACCTTAGACGTCTCATTAGGAGTATGCCACGTCGGATCAATGCTTGTTTGGCAAACAGAGAAGGATTTACCCGTTACTGACTTGGTTGTGATGCTGTGGTAACTTTGCTGTTTGACCCCGGGTATCATTTTACCCTTATAATGGTCAGTCTGTGCCTTACTTAGTCTAACGATCATTTGGAATAAATCGATGAATGTGAACTTCATTTCATTTTGTCATTTGTTTCTTCGTCAGTTTCATTAGGTGACTTTAACAACACTTAAAAATCAAATATCCCCTACTTTTTTTGAATAGTATAGTACATAAAACAAATTGGTTGCCTGAGGTTCTCGGGGGGAAAAGTAGCCTCATCGGCTAGAGTCCTCTATTTCACAAGCAAAAGCAACAATTGCTTCCTTGAAAATTTATCGATCAACCCTTTTCACAGACGTCCAGCTTACCACTTCCCGTCAATGCAGTAAGATAGAATATGTAGTTTTCTCATGGACAATTGGGCGAAAGTTGGGGTTTTCTCAAGGAAAACTGGTAAACAAGTTGGGGAAAAAAGCTCGAAAAGTAATCCAGAAAAAAATCCTGTGTGCGGCCCTCGGAATATGATGGGATATGTTGAATATTATTATGGTTCAAGTGATTATATTTGACCCTGGAATGAAAGTAAGCTCAGAAACAAGTAGATTTTTAGCCCTTCCAACGAGATGGATAGCTCTTGGAAAGGATAGACACTTTTCAGATTACAGCCTGTCCGAGAATTGCGTGGCATCCATTTCGCGCAACGTGAAGTTGGCACGTTTTTCGGGATTCGGCTCGTTACTAAAACAGACCGACCTACCTTGCATCCGACCATTTCCTCGCAACCCCTGACCGTAGGGGTAAGGGTACGTTGGGTGACCGACTAACAAGGAGACGACCGTTTGTCAAGCCAGCACGTTATTCGGGATTCGGCAATACAACAGGTGATTGCTGGAGATGACTGCCCCGTGCACGCCAACAAACCAGGGATTCGGGATTCGGCAATAAAACAGGTGTGTTCAGGAGAGGACTGCCCCGTGCACCCTATTCGCTTGACAAACGGTCGTCTCCTTGTTAGTCGGTCACCCAACGTTCACTTACCACTACGGTCGGGGGTAGAGAGGAAATGGTCTGATGCAACGAGGTCGTTCTGTTTTTGTGGCGAATCCCGAATAACGTTATTCGTTATTCGGCAATACAACAGGTAATTGCTGGAGATGACTGCCCCGTGCACTTTAACAAACCAGTCAGCACCCTATTCGCTCGACAAACGGAGCCAGCACGTTATTCGGGATTCGCCACAAAAACAGAACGACCTCGTTGCATCAAGGAGACGACCGTTTGTCAAGCGAATAGGGTGCACGGGACAGTCCTCTCCTGAACACACCTGTTTTATTACCGAATCCCGAATCCCTGGTTTGTTGGCGTGCACGGGGCAGTCATCTCCAGGAGTTTGGTCCTCGTGTGTGGTTTTGGACCAGGTGAGGGCTGATGAAATAAGTTCATTAACATACAAGCGAGCGATCGCCTACAGTCAAAGAAAAATTTCTTTTCAGATTTTTTGAAACAATTTCTTCTCCCAAATTTCTCTCAAAAAAAATTCAAATTTTTTTTCCAGTATTTTTCTCTGTAATTTTATTTTCTACCGAATGTTTTTTTTTGTAAAACCAATTTTTCGGAAAAATTCGAATTTTTTTTTTGTGACAGAATTTTTTTTTCGTCAATTTTGGAGAAAAAATAATCGGAAATTTTTTGGGGGGGATGGGGGGGGGGGGGCTATTTGTAAAACGAACATCGTAATGAGCTTGACCTTCCTTCATCGGCGCTCACTTGGTCCAAAACCGCACACAGAGGACCAGCCTCCGGGTTACCTATTTAGGGTGTTTTCCGGTATTTAGTGTTTTTCCGGTGTTTTCCGGTATTCAGTATAAAATGGTGTTTTCCGGGTGTTTTCCGGTTGTTTTCCTGTGTTTTCCGGTATATATTATTGCCGGTTTGGGGTGTAACTCGAATTCCCGTAACTTGGTAGACACTAAAGCAAAGATACGCTAAACAGTAAATCTTATACAAGAACCGATAGGAAAGCAAATATGGATAGGATAAACCAGCACGCGGCAGTTTTCATCAACCCTTCCTTGAAGTGTCAAATTTGACAATGAACCCATACCACGTGTATGGCGCAATTGCGTGTCGTACGTGCAGCAGAGTGGTTCTGTTGGAGCGATAAGTTCTTCATCTGTGAACATACTCTCACAGCATCTCAAGTGTCCATGACTATTTATCATAGTACAACCTGCATAGGTATTTGCATTTCAATATCCCCTACGTTTTTGAAGAGTAATGAATGTATATCTACAGAATGTCTCCAAAACACATTTGATTAAATAAATATTCTAAAATGAACTAAAGATACCATAAATGAGGATGCCTGACCTACTCGTTTTTCGATATTCAGGATGCCTGAGTCTGAGCTGTGGATTCACATAAAAAAGCTCTTTCTCCTTGTTTTTTGATATTGGCGAATGTCGACTCGTTTTGTGAAATCTCAGAAAAGCAGATTTAATGGATGTACATCTACAGAATGTCTCCAAAACACATTTGATTCAATACGTTTTCTAAAACGTACTAATTTAACGATATCATAAATGAGGATGCCTGAGCGGCGGGTTCACATAAAAAAAGCTCTTTCTCCTTGTTTTTTGATATTGGCGAGATTTGATATTGAGATTCAAGTTTGAATGTCGAAAAACGAGTAGCTGGTTTTTCGGCATTCAAACTCGAATCTCAAAAAAGCAGATTTAATGGATGTACATCTATAGAATGTCCCCAATGTCTCGAGCAGCTCGTTTTTCGACATTCGCAAATATAAAAAAAAACAAGTAGAAAGAGCAGTTTTTATGTGATTAAATACGTTTTCTAAAACGTACTAATTTAACGATATCATAAATGAGGATGCCTGAGCGGCGGGTTCACATAAAAAAAGCTCTTTCTCCTTGTTTTTTAATATTGGCGAGATTTGATATTGAGATTCAAGTTTGAATGTCGAAAAACGAGTAGCTGGTTTTTCGGCATTCAAACTTGAATCTCAAAAAAGCAGATTTAATGGATGTACATCTATAGAATGTCCCCAATGTCTCGAGCAGCTCGTTTTTCGACATTCGCAAATATAAAAAAAAAACAAGTAGAAGGAGCAGTTTTTATTTGAATCCTCTGCTCAGGCATCCTCATTTATGATATCTTTAGTTCATTTTACAAAACTGAGATTCAAGTTTGAATAAACGAGTAGCTCGTTTTTCGACATAAATAGAATATCAAATCAGACAATAACTAGGCAATGAAACTTCTACAATTTTGCATTTAAAGCTGATCGATATTTGTCAATAAATATGCCTCTTTGGCTTCTAACAAATCGTTATTATTGTTATTAGCAATTTCTTTTTTAGATTGTAAGAAAAACTGTTTGCGTGTAACATTATTAGATGTATAATACAATTCTTTTATTAACTTCATTAAATATGTAGTAAAATTCAGTTAAGATTCTATGGAAATTATCTATAAAAAATCAGACCTTAAAGGGCCTATGGCTCTATGTTTTGGTTCTAAAAGCACATTATTAATGTAATATGAGTGTATATAAAGTGATTTATATTCAGTTTTTTTGGGTTTTTTTTAAATGTAATTTCTAATCAATTATGCTCAGTGAAATACGCGAACAATCCAAACTGAACGACAATCGTTTACGCCTAATAAGACCATTCTTCGCGGTCTTTTTAATTATTATTTTAATTAATTAGCCAATACTATTTACTGTCACGTGGTAATTTAAGATATGTATCTCTTTGATCATTGGTATTGCGCTCGAAACCATATGGTACACTTTTCCATATTTAATTCACGTTCAGGCATGAATAAAATATTGCCTTTGTTTTTTTTTCGATGGATATAACCTGATACA
This sequence comes from Patella vulgata, assembly GCF_932274485.2. Taxonomy (NCBI): domain Eukaryota; kingdom Metazoa; phylum Mollusca; class Gastropoda; family Patellidae; genus Patella; species Patella vulgata. Next base: position 95,652,710 of record NC_065879.2, read on the forward strand.
GCACCATGGTATTTATCCATAACACAATTTGTAGTTTGTGTCTATCACGTAACTTGCAAATGTTTTTATCCCATAATTGAAATGGCTTTAAAATTAAATTCCATACGACTCAATTTCAATAATAATAGCGACAATATTTTAAAAACTAAGCCTCTGTCAGCAAGTGTATAAAATAAAAAAAACCCGGTAAACGCTATTTAAAACAAAAACTAGCAACGCCGGTTTATTGACCTAATTCCAGCAGATGTCAGGTGTCATCTGGACATTCGGTATTGGATATCCTGTCGGAAAAATATATTATTAATGACTATTTCTCTGTGTATTCAGTGTTCTATCCGAGGATTGTATTCAACTAAGAGTTGAATTAAACTAACAACTAGTCAGCGGAACCATTAAATGTATGATCCAATTATTATTTTAATATCTACCGGTACCTGGAATTCATACGGAGCGTCGGAGACGCGCGATTCCTTAGCGACATGCACAATCCATGTCGGGGGATGTTGACTGACTGTTTAATAAACAAGTAATAATCAACCCGTTAAATTTAGCCGAAAGTAGATAGATTTATGATACCATAGTGCCCGGTTCATTGTTTTACCAATCGTCTTCATTGAATTTAAAGCAGCTAAAGCCGACCAAACAACAGATACAAATCAGAGGCTGGTTACTCGAGTCAATGTTATGTTTGGTAAAACAGCAGCTTCCGCCATGTCGATGACATGTGTCATTGCCGAATCCCGAATATCGAGCCAGTATGTTATTCGGGATTCGGGATTCGCCACTAAAACAGAACGACCTACGTTGCATCCGACCATTTTCCTCTCTGCCTGTATCATTAAGCCTGTCTTTGAGTCAAACTAGGTAATTTCGAGACTAACATATAGTTTTAATTTGAATTCAATAATTCGCTTGCGCGTAGGGGTCTTTAGCAGTGGGAGGAAACCCGAGGACCCGGAGAAAACCCACGAGGTTGGACAGGCGATCCTAGTCCTTGCCACGTACAACCGGGGGGATTCGAAACCACGCCAGTTGACTTAATGACAGGCTTAATGATAGAGCGCGCACGTTCTTGACCATTCGGCCATCCACCCCCGGGGGGGTAGAGAGGAAATGATCGGATGCAACGTAGGTCGTTCTGTTTTAGTGGCGAATCCCGAATCCCAAATAACGTGCTGGCTCGTTATTCGGGTTTCGCGAATCACGAATAACGAACCACCACGTTATTCGGGATTCGGCAATACAACAGGTGATTGCTGGAGATGACAGCCCCGTGCACGCCAACAAACCAGCCAACACCCTATTCGTTCGACAAACGGTCGTCTCCTTGTGAGTTAGTCACCCAACGTTCACTTACCCCTACGGCCGGGGGTAGAGAGGAAATGGTCGGATGCAACGTAGGTCGTTCTGTTTTAGTGGCGAATCCCGAATAACGTGCTGGCTCGTTATTCGTTATTGGCGAATCCCGAATAACGAGCCAGCACGGTATTCGGGATTCGCGAATAACGAATCCCGAATAACGTGCCAACTTCACGTTGCCCATTTCGTTTGGTGATTAGGACACATAGCGGTTAAACCTGGAACTTCAACCCGAACTATTCAGAGATTTATTAACTCGCTTTTGATGATACTTGCTTTTTTATGATGCGATTTTTTGTTACCTAGGGAGGAGTTGGCCTAGTCGTGCCTTCCACTAATTCGTACCACCCTGATGCCAGCGTTACTGGTAAGAATCAGGAGACCGGCGCAACCGGCATATAATGAGGCCCTCCGAGGGCAGTGTTTAATCTACTGAAATACTGAAACACTGACATTTACTGAAAACTAAAATTAAAATATTATAAAAAATATGGTCAATGATGGAGGTAGACTGATTGCGTCTTTTAAAACATTCAAAACATAATAGGCATCAACAAAATTTTGGAGAAAAAAAATCGGAATTGTTTTTTTTCTTGGCGGGGGGGGGGGGCTATTTGTAAAACGAACATAGTAATGACCTTGACCTTCCTTCATTGGCGCTAACTTGGGCTCCGGGTTACCTATATTTTGGGTGTTTTCCGGTATTTAGGATGTTTTCCGGTATTTAGTGTTTTTCCGGTATTCAGTATAAAATGGTGTTTTCCGGTATATAGTATGGCCCCCCAAACGATTAGAAATCGGCTACATGCAGCCCATTTGCATGCGCGACGACCGCGTGTTGTGCCTCCATTAACTCGCCAGCACATGGCAAACTGGCCTCAATGGTGTAGGCAGCGTAGAAATTGGGGTAATCGTGTAATGTTCTCAGATGAGTCAAGATTTTCTCTGGATTTCACCGATAGGCGTGCTCGCGTTTGGAGGCGTGAAAATGAGCGTCATGCTAACGTTAACGTCAGACAGCATGACAGATTCGGGCGTGGATCTGTTATGGTGTGGGGAGGAATCACCATGACTGGCAGAACGGACTTGCATATTGTTCAAGGAAGGGTCACCGATAGTTCTGTCCTTTGCTCAACGTTTCATCTTTCAAGATGATAATGCCCGTGCCCACCGCGCTCGTGTCCTGAATGATTACCTCCTCATTTATGATATCTTTAGTTCGTTTTAGAATACCTATGTAATCAAATGTGTTTTGGAGACATTCTGTATACATCCAATATATATGCTTTTTCGAGATTCAAGTTTGAATATCGAAGCTGGTTTTTCGACATACGCCAATATCAAAAAACAAGGAGAAATCTTTTTTTATGTGAATCCACTGCTCAGGCATCCTCATTTATGATATCTTTAGTTCGTTTTAGAAACCTGATTTAATCAAATGTGTTTTGGAGACATTCGGTATACATGTTTAAAATCTGCTATTTTGAGATTCAATTCGCCAATATCAAATGACATGTAGAAAGAGCAGTTTTTTGTTTAATCCACTGCTCAGTCATCCCCATTTATGATATCTTTAGTTCGTTTTACAAAATTCTGTAGATGTACATCCATTAAATTTTTCGACATTCGCCAACTTCAAAAAACAAGGAGAAAATATTTTTTTACGTGAATCCACTGCTCAGACATCCTCATTTATGATATCTTTAGTTTGTTTTACAAAACTGTGATTCAAGTTTGAATATCGAAAAACGAGCTATTTGTTTTTCGCGATTCGCCAATATCGAAAAACAAAAATCGAGCTAACTGCACACTGCCTATCTATATACGGCTTTGTGTTGTATTATCTAAATGTTGTTTCCTTGAAGAGCTAAATAAAATAAGCGAAAGTGCTAGTAATCAACAATTAATGTAGTTCTTTTTTCAAAAACATTTATATGTTTTGGTGTGTGTATATATTAAACTAAACTATACAAATTTAACGGCTAGCGCTTTCTGTTCGTACCGAACATCTTCAGGCCATTTGTATTTATGAAAGGTTACGTAACACAATAGACGCAACGTCATGACGTCTAAGGCCAAGGATAAATTTTATTGTCTATTATCTTTATCAATTATTGATTCTAAGTTCATAACCAAATATATAGAAAGTATGCTGGTTATTTTGATACGTTAACAGAGGAATAATTTAGTAAAAAAATTTCAAGGATAAGTTTTTATTGTTTGAGTGGAAAATTACTAATTACCCTACGTCTATAAGAGAGCTGGGCTAGAATAATTTTAGACATCATGTAGATTATTTTGTGTTAGACACGCCTGGGTTCTTGAGACCACCATGATAATTCTAGATGTAATACTATAGGGTTTATTTTAGTTCAATGAAAGAAAGGGGTTCTGTTTAATATATTCAAGGGGTTAAACAAATTGATGACAACGAAAAATGGGCTAAGTAGGTATTTTGTAAGATTCAATTGCTGAACGTAGGATACTATCCGTCAGTTATCTCCTGCACAAATTAGTCCAAATAAATAGAATAATGTTGACGTAAATCGGTGTCCATACGAAACACTTACCGCAAAATTTTAATTGTCACACCCTAATAGCTGACGCATCTATACTTTCTATATAAGACACTGCGGAATAACTATTCGTGTACACTGCATTGCGCTATACATCGTCAATTACTATATTTTTTTTGTTATTCAAACTTTGCATCGGGAATAATGAAATACGATTTAACCGCATATTGTCTTGGTGGGCCATATATGGTTAAATTGGTTTATATTAAATATGTAGTACACTTGAATTTATATTCATACAAGTTGTAGTTTAAAGTGAAAACGTGTTTCATATAGTTTCCGTTTACGAAATAACAAGGAGACCCAAATTTTTCGAGATAATTTTTTTCTGGACGGTCCTGTATGGAACTGGACCCACTGAATCCATGTTTTGCTACTGGATCACTGTCAGTCTGTGGGGTTTTGAATAATAGCTAATTATTAATTAAATTACTAATTAAATCACATTTGTTTCAATAAACACCGTACGTAACTAACGTACGAAAACTAAATGTCTGCTGCCCAGACCCCTCTTAACCCTTAAAATTCACCCTGTAGATATTATGTGCAAGGAAAATGTTTTTATTTCATGAACGATAATAATTTTCTCAGGGCGCGCTATTATTTGAAACCATTATTAAAGCGGCATATTTCGACATACATGTGTCAATTTATACATGTGATTTAATAAGTTGTTTAATTATTAATTAGCTACTACTGACAGTCATCCAGTAGCGCAAAATAGATTCAGCGTGGCCGATATTATATAGATCAGTCGAGAACAAAACTTATCTCGGACTAATGTTTTTAGATTTATTGATAATATCGACGAGTTCAATATTGAGTTACATGTATAATAGGGAACGTCGTTACACGATATTTTGAACAATAACTTAATGGGCTGGGAACTCCAAAATTGATTTTCATGGATTATATTTACATTATATATCACACTACATCAGGAATAATATGAGTGAAGAAGATATGTTTTACAACCCGTACATTACAAGTGGGGTGGTTTTCTTTTTTATATCACTTGCCAGATTTGTTCCGCTCCAAAGGAGATGAATTGATTGTATTGTGAACCAATTCAAAGAAAATATCCCTGTGAAAAGAACAGCAAGGCTTTATTAAGGTGTTCGAGTGGGATATTTCTGGATAATGTATTTTACTGATCTGTTACGCTATTCCCAGAGATTTCACGGTTGTGAGGAATCTCATTTCATAGGATATAAGTTGGTTTATATACTGAGTGCCATGGAAAACGCATCACTTAGTTTTTCGTATAACAAAATGATCATGTAAATATGTCTTATTTATTTTGCTTCTTATTGTGAACAATATTCAAACGGGAACACATCAATAACAACACATTTGTACACTTATGGATGTTTAATCTGTAATCAAGGGTACAAAGTCAGAGGGGTCAAAACCAAAAGTACGACACAGATGTAAGTAGCGCGTGTGTCCTCCACGGGCTCTTACGCACGCTGTGCAGCGACGTCGCATGGAATTTACCAATGTTTGAAAGAAGGCCTGGGGAAAATTGTTCCATTCTTCGACAAGAGAAGCTTCTAAAGCAGCAATGGTGTGCATCTGTGGTTTCCGATACAGACGGCGTCCAATCTCATCCCAGACATGTTCTATCGGTGCCATGTCCGGAGACATGGCTGCCAGTCCAAGACATTGATGTTGTTAGCAGCCAGGTAGTCCATACTAAAACGGGTGGTATGCGGACGTGCATTATCCTGTTGGAAGAACTGAAGTTGTGGGTGCACTCGAAACATCGGAACAACAATTGGTTGGAAGACATCATCACGGTAGGCTACAGCATTAACGCGACCCCTACAAATGTGTAGGGCGGTCCGGTGATGAAATGTGAAGCCTCCCCACACCATTACACTTCCCCCAGCCCATCGATTCGTTAAGAAGACGCAGCAGTCTGCAAGACGTTTCCCAAGACGTGTCCACACACGTTGACGGCCATTAGCGTGATAAAGATGAAAGCGACTCTCATCACTGAAGAGCACACTTTGCCAATCTACTCTTCTCCATGTCTGGTGTCCTTGAGCCCATATCAAACGCCGCTGACAGTGATGATCCCTGGGGATAGCTCCAACATAAGGTCGTCGTGCACGGAGTCCTACTTCTCTTAGACGACGTCTTACGGTGTTGCCATTTACTGGTCCTTGTCTTCCGACGACTGCTGCGCCTGTTCGAGTCGCTGGGCGGAATCTGTCACGCAGATGAGTGACTGGGATGTAGCGGTCTTGAGCCTGGGTTGTAACGCGTTGTGGACCAGGACGTTGACGGTCACGTGTTGATCCAGTAACTCGAATACGTTCCACCAACCTTACAATAGTGGACTGATGACAATTGAAGTGTCTGGCAATAGCACGTGTAGAATGAATGAATGAAATGTGGTTTTATGGGACGTCAGCTCCAACCGGGCTATATTGCGCCAAACATATGGTGGTTCTTTCGAATATAAAATTTAAAAATAAAAACAATCTGTTATGCATATAAATATTTAAAATATGAAATATTACATATAGATTTATATATACAAATTAAAATTTATAATAAAAACCCGTCTCTTTTAAAAAGGTTAGCATTTCGCAATATAACCCTGGTGTGGCAAACAAGTGATATTATGACTGGCAACGGTAATAATATCGTGATCTTATATGTTTGAGATGCTTGCACTCCATCAAAATGTGCTTAACTGTCAAAGGAACTTGACAGTGTTCACATTCTGGTTGAGGCTCTCGCTTTAATATGAAAATGTGAGTTAAAAAAGAATGACCAATACGAGAGCGACACAAAACAACTTCATCCCTCCTGTTGGTTCTATAGGATTTTTGCCAATCTCCGAAGAGAGGCTTAATGTGATGAAGTTTATTTGTGCCTGCAAGATCCCAAGACCGTTGCCAGCGATCATAAATAAAATGATTTATACATGATTTAAAATCTTTATATGCTATTAAAAAGGGTGATTGGGGGAGATCTAAAGCAGCTTTGGCAGCAAAATCTGCTTGATCATTCCCCCTTATATCAACGTGACTGGGGAGGGTTAGCAAAAGGCAATGTCTTTGCTGCTGAACTCGTAAGATAGTAGCAGACGATAAATATCTGCTACTAATGGATGTTCAAGCTTTTTATTGTTACTTGCTTGAAGTGAGGACAGAAAATCAGTAAAGATGATGTGTTGTGGTAGATGTGATGATTGAATGAACTCCAAAGCCCAAAGAATGGCATGGAGCTCGGCTGTAAATATTGAAGCAGCAGGTGTCAGACACACAGAAATGGTCTCGGATGGTGTCACTGTAGCCGAAGCTACTCTATCGCCATCCTTAGACCCATCTGTGTAAATAGGAGCATAATCACCATATTTAGACCTTAGCTCTCGAAAGAGAGACTGAAACACCGTGGAGCTAGTATCTCTCTTTCTATGTTGTGTAAGATGGAAATCAATCTTTGGGGAAGATATAGCCCACGGTGGAGTCCTAAAGAAATGGGTATTCGCAATACTGTTAAGGCTGACACCAGCCTCGGACAAAAGTGGTTGTATGCGAATACCGAATGGTGGAATAACTTTAGTCTTGAGCATATATAAATGCTCATTTAAGGGTCTAAATATGGTGTTAAATGAAATATAGTTTGGTAAAGATGCTATTTTCGTAGCATACTGCAGGGCCAGCTTATCACGTCTGTTGTGCAGTGAGGGCTCATGCGCCTCGACGTATAAACCGTCCACTGGAGATGTACGAAATGCTCCTAAACTGATTCTAAGTCCTTGGTTGTGTATGGTGTCGAGCTCTTTGAGATAAGACTCGCGGGCAGACCCATACACAATACAGCCATAATCGAGTTTTAGATCTTATTAATGCTCGATATAATCGGAGCAAGACCTTACGGTCTGCTCCCCAGTCAGTGTTTGATAGGACTCTCAATATGTTAAGGGCTTTCAGACATTTCTTTTTGAGGCTTTTAATGTGGGGGATTAAATGATAATTTCTTATCAAATATCAGCCCCAGAAATTTGGTTTCATCCACAACTGGAAGGCAATTGCCATCCAAGAAAAGTTCTGGATCAGGATGCGAACCTCGTTTCTGACAGATTTTCGGTTGCCCATTGTTGAAGTGTATTCAAACAAAGCTGCAACTTACGTTCGATTATCCGCATGTCTGTAGAACCATAGCACATCTGAAAGTCATCAACATAAAGGGCGCCGTTTGTTCCTGGTTTAAGGCAGGCTGGGATAGTGTTAATTTTTATCGCAAAAAGAGTTGGAGATAAAATACTTCCCTGTGGAACCCCCATTTCCTGAGGAAATGGGTCAGAGAATATTGATCCCAGTCGTACCTTAAATGACCTATCTTCCAGGAAATTTTTAATGAAGATAGGTAAGCGACCTCGTAGGCCGAGGTTATGGAGGTCGCGCATGATACCATGTTTCCACGTGGTATCATATGCTTTCTCCAGATCAAAAAATATTGCAACTAAATGTTGCTTCTGGATGAAAGCATCCCTGACGAACGTTTCAAATCGAACGAGATGATCAAGAGTGCTCCTTCGGGACCGAAATCCACATTGGAGGTGAGTAATGAGGCTGTTGGACTCAAGGTACCTAACAAGCCTTCGATTGATCAATCTCTCCATGGTTTTGCGAATGCAGCTCGTTAAAGCGATCGGACGATAGTTGGTAGGATTCGTATGATCTTTGCCGGGTTTAGGGATGGGAATTATTGTGGCTTCATGCCACGAAGGGGGGAATTTCCCATCAACCCAAATCCGGTTAAAAAGATCCATTAAATTAAGAGAGTGGAAAAAGGTAAATGTTTAAGAGTTTGGTAGTGTATTTCATCTGGCCCAGTTGCAGTATCTCGAGCTCGCTTTAGCGAATCCGGAAGCTCTGCAATGGAAAGGGCATCATTATAGCATTCATCATTGCGGGACTTTTTGTTCTCCTGTTGTTGTCTAATGCCTCGAAAGGCATCGGAGGAGAAATTGGATGATGAATTAAATGAAAATGTACTGGCCAGAGAATTAGCAATATCAGGAAATGTTGTTAAGAAGGTATTACCAACATTAAGATGGTTAACTGATAAATGAATGAATGAATGAAATATGGTTTTATGGCACGTCAGCTCCAACCGGGCTATATTGCGGCAAACATATGGTGAATCTGAGACAAATTAAAACAATATCACATAAATGAATTTATATATGTAAATAAAAACAAATATCACAGAAAATATATTAATTAAAAATAAATATAACAAATCTTTTACATATATAAATATTTAAAACGATATACATGATTAAATATATACAATTAAAATTGATTATAAAAGTTTGTCTCTTTTAAAAATGTTAACACTTTGTCATATAGCTCCGGTTGAGCAAATAGCTGACGTACTGACTGGCGTTTACTGATAAAGCACTACTTTTACCTTTAATCCTATCCCATGGAAGGGTGGTTCTTTAAGCGACTCAGGATACGATCTCGCTCTTTAAGAGCGGATTTGCAATCGTCATTATACCATGGTTTATTGAAACGTTTTGGTTCAGTCGTGGTTTTTGGAATCGCCTGCTCAGCTACATCTTGAAGAATAGAAGTGAATAAGGCCATAGGCTCATCTGCATCTTCTAACTCTTTTGCATCAAAAGAGAGGAGACACAAAGATTCAAACAGAGCCCAATCAGCCTTATGCAACTTCCACCTCTGAGGTCGTTCGACCGGAGAGGGACCATTATTATCAATCAAGATTGGAAAGTGGTCACTACCACATAGATCTTCATTTACTCTCCAAGTAAAATCCTGAAACAGGACTGGAGAGCAAATGGTAAGATCTAGGGAAGAAAAAGAAGCTGTGGCAGGATGTAGATATGTAGGCGAGTCATCATTTAATAAACACAAATTATTAATGTTAATGAAGTCCGCTATTTGTTTACCTCTGTTGTTATCATCTGCACTACCCCATGTGTGAATGATGGCCATTGAAATCTCCCGTAATAATAAACGGGAGAGGAAGTTGTGCAACACGGTCATCAAGATCTCTGAGATTAAGATGTAAACTTGGTGGAAGATATACAGAGCAGAGTGTTATAGGAATATGTAAACTCACTCTAACAGCAACTGCCTGTAAAGGCGAGTTGAGAGTGACCTGACTTTGAGGGGTATCTCCATTAAGAATAATAGAAACACCCCCATGGGCTCTACCATCACCAATTGAATGATGATGGTAACCAACTAAAAGACAAAGTGTCAGAATTCCGTAAATAAGTTTCCTGTAAACAAATAGCTAAAGGGTTGTGCTTTTGAATTAATAATTGGACTTCATTAAATTTTGGTTTTAAACCACGACAATTCCATTGAATAATAGAGTTTACCATTGTCAGGGAATTTTATTTTTTAAGGGCTTACCATGTGGGTCCGTATGGACCGTCCATCAGATCATCCCCATATCTTTTCCCCTCCCTCTCTAAACTTTGCTAACTTTTCTTTCTTTGAATTGCCCTTTGACTGCGGTCTTGACCCAGTAGAACTGGAATCAAGAATGACAGCTTCAAGGGGAGGCGACGAAGATGACCCCGTGCCGTTCTGGTGCGGAGTGCTGGGAATGGTGGTCTCAACAACTTCCGTTTGAGGCAAGGAAGATGAACCCTCGCCCTGCGAAGAATTAATAATTTTGATCGAGCTGTCGCATGTCTGCGAGTAGCTCGACACCCCTTTATCATGATCTGATGATATATTTTTAGGCATGTCAATTTGATATAGCCAGGTTATGTCCGTCTGAACAGAAATACTTTTAGTTGAATCTTTAACAACACTTGCGAAAGATTTCCCTTGTGGTGCAATGAGAAAAGTTGCCGAAAGTTCCACTTGCTTTTTAGCATCAAAGTATGATATTTTCCGTTCAGACATGATCTGTTGGATTCGTTTCTCTTTTTGCCATATAGGACATTCGCGAGTGTAAGCAAAGTGCTTACCCTTGCAGTTAACACAACAAAAATCCGCCTGACAGGTAGCACTCTCGTGGCCATCATGACCACAACGAGCGCAGGTGTCTTTACCTCTGCGGACGGTTTTGCTGTGTCCAAACTTTTGACACTTGTAGCAACGAAGAGGGTTATAAATGTACGAATCCACAGGTATATTTAAATAACCTGCCTTGATTGACTTCGGTATGTCGGGACCATTGAAAGTGAGGATATAGGTTCTTGTTGGAATCACCTTTTCTCCGCGGCGTACACTAATTCTTTTAACATGTGAGACGCCTTGAGATGCAAGGTATTGCACCATTTCTTCCTCACTGCTGCTTTCAAGATCCCGGCAGCGAATTACTCCTCTACTTGAATTGAGTGACCTGTGGTAAGAGACCTTAATAGGAATGTCTGCCAAAGATGATGATTTTAACAACATGGTAGCATGTTGTTCCTTGGCACATTCTATTAAGAGTGTCCCATTCTTTAATTTTTTGATAGCCTTGGGCTCGCCGGCTAAACCAGCTATACCCTTGGTTATCAAAAATGGCGAAACCTTAGAAAGGTTTGTAGAGGGACTCTCAATCAAGAGAAACCTCGGTCATGCCTTTGATATTTTTAAAGTATTTGTGAATAAATCAGAAACGTCCTCTGTATTAGGACGTTTCTGTTTCTTTTTATGTTCTTCATTAACATTGGGTGTGGGGGGGGGGGGATTGGGGAATCCATGAATTTTTGTTTTAAAAAATCACCCCTCGTCTTCCCCAGGTTACTGCCCTGCCTACTAAGGGGAGGACTAGCGCGGATATTCTGCGCGTGGCCTCAGGGCTCGACGAGGGGTATGCTCAAGCCAGAAAGTAAAACTACTTATCTAACTTGATTGACCCAAGCCGCCGCTCTGTAGAATTTGCCCAGGACACAAAGGTAAACTTGCTGAGTATAAAAACAACAAAGCATTGGAAATGAAAAATGTACATTCTACAGAGCTAAAAACGACTAAAGCTGATTGATCAGAGTGGGCCACTCTGACCTCCCGTCTAGGTGAACCATGGGCCAAAGTAATGTGTTGTAGAAAAATGGCTCGCAAGCCAAATCCCCACTCAATTACCAGGATTCCACTCTCCACCGACACGGGTCGCACCCACGGCAAACACGTTGCCCCATTACAGGGATCCTTTTAGTCGCCTTTTACGACACGCAGGACATACGAAGGGTATATTCTTATCACCCCCTAGACACCAGGGGGGAGCACGTGTAGACATGCCAGCTCTGGACATTCCCATGGCTTCATCCCGTTGATTTTCAGTAAGTCTCGGCATCTCGATCTGGATTCCTTCACACGCCCAACAACAAATTACGACAGATTGAGGTTTCACAGTTCATGTACTGCACATTAAGTTGAAAACATGCTTTTAAAGGGCCCACACACAATGCTGCACATGAATGTTGGGTGTTTCATGTGCATCTCGTGCATTTTTTTTTGTGCACACGGGCCGATATTTTTAGCATTTGGGAGCATTGTGTGAAACAATAGTTCATAGTATTGCATAATATTATACATACAAAACCACCTAGTAATAAAATATTTGGGAAAAAAAAGTGGTGCGTTTTCCATGGCGCTCAGTATATTATATATAGATATATATATACAAATTAAAATTTATAATAAAAACCTGTCTCTTTTAAAAAGTTTAGCATTTCGCAATATAACCCTGGTTGGGCAAACAAGTGATATAGTGACTGGCAACGGTAATAACCAGGTTGTTAGACCTTTCGCAAAAATACTATATCTAGCAGCAATTATATTCTTTTCTGTTTATATTATCAAATGATTAAACAGAATCGTTCACAATTTCATAAAGAATGGCCCGACTAAAATTAAAAGGAATACCTTTAGTAAACAAAATAGAATTTGAAGGACTAAATATGATTAGTCTTCAAGAAATGATGATAGCTAGGAGCATATTTTGGTTAAAACATATAATTCGCCACAAATTTGGAAAATTATCTTTATTCGACAGGTGACAAGTATGGTGGTGATATTCTACCAGCATGCACTTACAAACCTAAACCAATATAAATACAACTAGTTTGTAACAATACAAATATTATCTATAACCATAAGTATTAGAAAACTCACCATATAAATATCAACTCTATCTATTATATTATTATTACAGAACTTCCAGTATAAGTACATTCATAGAATAATTTACACAAACAACTTTGTAATTGAAGACAAAAAGAGTCATTTCTGTTTTCTTTCTTTCATTCGGATAATGAAACTGTGAATTACACACAACGGATATGGAACGAAATGTATGAAGTTATAAAAAGACAAATATTAACATAACTTTAACACACCAGAATATTTACCTTAGATGCTTTTATAGATCAGTTTCGACAATATCCACATATGAACTTTTGTAAATCAAGTAACATTCTTAAAGTATTACGTATACAAGATACAAAGCCTTTTTAACAAAGTAGGAAATGCTTAGAACTGGAAATATTTCACACTAACCAGAAAATAATCAATAGAAATGACAAAATTATTGTTATTAAATTATTTAAACTTCATGGTAGACTTATGTCCTTTCAATTTTCAAATGTTTTTTTTGTAGACAGTGTCGGTACTTAAATCTAGCGCCTTACGGCTTAAACGTCTTCATTTAGTCAAAAATTTGTCATGACTTTAAGAGGAAAGCCTAACTACATATAATTACTTGTATCAAAGAATATTAAAAATATAACATGTACTGACAATAATGATTGAATATTTGATAAATGAATTGAAATGCGACATAATTGTATGCATACTAATTCCAATATTACGTAATTAATTCAACCCGCAAATGGCAGCTAGTTTGGACACAGTGTTATTATAAAAAAGGCTGCGATTGAACGGTGGGACGATTTACCCGATACTACCCAATATCACTACATACTACCCAATACTACAACATAGTCGTGCTAAATGAGCATACTACCTAATTCAAAATAATATCCCGATTGTTGCAGAACAGTGGGCATTACCCCCAGTTTTCATTTCATTTCTGTAATTAGGTCAAATGGATTTTAGCCTGTTTAATTTGAACTGTATAACTATATATACAGAAGTAAAATTTTGTTAGCTACGCGGACTGTTCAAATAGGAAAAGGTACAATTTACTCCACCCAATATCACCCTTATATCACCACATACTACCAAATACTACAAAATGAGCATATTACTTGATTTTTGTTCTCCAAAAATAGTGAGCTTTGACGTAATTTACAAAGAAAAGAAATCACTCGCGGAAATTCTGCGGATACCCGGACATGGAAAGCGGACCTTACAATGAATTCATCAACGTAGATGTATGTAATTAGCATTAAAACCAACCCATAACAGTTTTTATACAAATGTTTCGCCTTTTTTTCAAATGAATCATAATACTGCTGAAATATTACTAGTATAAACCACTATTTTTTTGAACTGGTTGTATATCCATGTGGTTACAAGTAAAACTGTGAACTATTTATTTAGACAACTGGTCTTCAAATGACAATCTATGGCTTTCCCCGAGAATCTGAAATTACCTGAATAATAATAATATGCTTTATAAATCAACTCAATAATACGATTCAAAGCAATACACACTCTGTTTGACGTACATTGAATTGAGATCTACTAACCCTTAGCATTAAAAGTTTTCCCCGAAAATATGAAATCACCTGAATAATAATAATAAAGACTGTCTTTAATATTATATAATGACCTCAATAATGCAAGAAAAACACTTCATAATAATACGCTACATGAGTCATCTCAACAATCCGATCATTTCAAGTAAAACGATATTTGTCCTGGTTAAATTTATATATTGTAAGTCAACTACACGTGGGTTAAATTTGTACATTTACCTATTTGAACAGTCCGCGTAGCTAATAAAATTTTACTTCTCTATATATAATTATACAGTTCAAATTAAACAGGCTAAAATCCACTTGACATAATTACAGAAATGAAATGAAAACTGGGGGTAATGCCCACAGTTCTGCAACAATCGGGATATTTTTTTGAATTCCAACTGTAAAGGGTTCATTTACACGTATGTAATAAGCATTAAAACCAACCCATAACAGTTTTTATACACATGTTCAGTGAACTTCTGATCAATTTGAAGATCACAAAGCCTCTATGTACTGTGCAGCGTAGAAATCGCGTGAATTTAGACCACTATAAATTCAGAGAAGCTTTAGTTTCGTCACTTGGCGAAGCAGTTCCAATCGACACAAACTGTATGTCCGATCATTATGATTTAGCCATCAAAAGATCATTGGGTATGTTAGCTCCTACATCATCTAAAACAGTAACTGATAAACCAAAGGAACATACCTTGGTTCAATGACAATATTTCTGAAGCTCGGAAAGCTTTCAGAAAAGCTGAAAGACAATTTTTCTCCTTTACTTTGTCTGAGTATATAACTGGCTGTTCTATCAATCGTAATGGTAACATCATCCAAACCAACACCTATATCCTGACTTTCAACCGACCAGAGCTGGATTTCTCTTAATTCCAGTTTCACCTTACATACCTAACCCATTGCGTTGTTTTCACTGCCAACGTTTTGGGCAAAGCAAAAATGTATGTAAGGGAAAACCAATTTGTGCACGATGTGGCCAAGATGGCCATGAAAGTGAAACATGTCAACTCCAATATCACTGTTCCAATTGCAAAGGAGCTCATTTTGCTTATTAAAGAGAGTGTCCTTTGTGGAAAAAAGAGAAACAGGTGCAACAGATAAAAACAGAAAATAATATATTTTAATACACCATCGCCCGTATTTGCAACCACGTTTGCAAATGTAGCGAAGTCAAAGACCGTTTCCGTTGCTTGTCAGACCGAGTTGCCCCTGTCAGCTTCCGGGCAGACAGGATCATCCACTAAGCCTCCAATACCAAAGAAACGCGAATTTATTACCATCGTCACTCAGACAAATTCGTCTATAGTGCCTGAGGCAGCAGAGGAGATTGTGCCCGACACTCCTCTTTCAAATGGTGGAAAGCCACCCACACTACCCCCAAAAGCTGGAAAACCACCAAAAAACACTAAAGACCGACCTTCAATTTCGAAGGCCGGTTCAAAACTTTTGTCCTTCCGTAGTAGGAAGGGCGAAGATGATCCTGTCCAGACCTATAACAAGTTTGGGAATCAGGACAATATGATGGATGTTCTTGTGGAGTTACATGACCCCAATCCCAAACAACCAAGAAGTCCTGTTAAAGATCCCTGACAATGGTCAATTCTATAATTCAATGGAACTGTCGTGGTATTAAGCCCAATTTTAATGCAGTCCAAATCCTAATACAAAAATTCAATCCACTAGCTTACGTTTCTTAAAACATCTGATAAATTACCATTTAAACATTTTGTTGAATATCATCATTTTGCTACTAATGACGGCAGAGCACATGGTGGTGTTTCCATTATCATTACTGGTGATGTCCCACAGAGTCAAGCCCCCCCCCCCACACCTAACCACTCCTCTGCAGGCTTTGGCTGCTAGAGTGACTTTACATACTCGTGTTACTCTATGCCCTGTGTACTTACCACCAAGTTTAAATTTAAACCCCAGGGATCTTGTTCGAACAATTACCTCCCCCTTTTATCCTTATGCCACCCTGGGGTGTAGGGGGTGATAAGAATATACCCTTCGTATGTCCTGCGTGTCGTATGAGGCGAATAAAAGGATCCCTGTAATGGGGCAACGTGTTTGCCGTGCGTTGCGACCCGTGTCGGTGGAGAGTGGAATCCTGGTAATTGAGTGGGGATTTGGCTTGCGAGCCCTTTCTTTGCAACACATTACTTTGGCCCATGGTTCACCTAGACGGGAGATCTGAGTGTTCCACTCCGATCAATCGGCTTTGGTCGTTTTTAGCTCTGTAGAATGTACCCTTTCCAGTTTAATGCTCTGTTGTGTTTTCACTCAGCATGCTACCTACCTTTGTGTCCTTAGTACATTCTACAGAGCGGCGGCTTGGGTCGATCAGGTTGGATAGTATTTTTTACTTCTGGTTTGAGTATACCCCTCGTCGAGCCCTGAGGCCATGCACTGGTGATCCGTGCTAGTCCTCCCCCTGGTAGGCAGGGAAGTAACCTGGGGGACGACGAGGGGTGAATTAAAAATATATATATTAATGGATTCCCCAATCCCAACTAAAGAACAAACTAAGAAACAGAAACGTCCTAATACAGAGGACGTTTCTAATCTATTTAAGTCTTACAGTAAAATTTCAAAGGCATGGCCGAGGTTTATCTTGATTGAGAGTCCCTCTACCGACCTCTCGAAAATTTCACCTTTTTGATAACCAAGGGCAAAGCTGGCTTAGGCTATCACAAAACTAAAAAATGGAACACTCCTGATAGAATGTGCTAAGGAACAGCATGCAATCATGCTGCTTAAATCCACCTCCTTAGCAGACATTCCTATCAAGGTGTCGCTGTCGGGATCTTGAAGGCAGCAGTGAGGATGAAATATGGGGTTGATCTGATGGACGGTATTGTCGTAGTGGATTTCCATATGGACCCCGTCAGTAATCCGTCCAAATTTAAAAATCCCTGACAATGGTAAATTTCATTATTCAGTGGAATTGTCGTGGTTTGAAACCAAATTTTAATGAAGTCCAACTGTTAATTCAGAAGTATAATCCTTTAGCGATTTGTTTACAGGAAACGTTTTTGAGAGATTGACAATTTGTCTTTCAGACATTTTGTTGGTTACCATCATCATTCAGTTGGTGATGGTAGAGCTCATGGGGGTGTTTCTATTATTCTTAATGGAGATATTCCTCAGAGTCAAGTCATCCTCAACTCGCTTTTACAGGCAGTTGCAGTTAGGGTGACTCTACAGATTCCTACAACACTCTGCTCTATTTATCTTCCTCCAAGTTTAGATCTGAACCCCGGATATCTTTATGTTGGTGATTTTCAGATGTGTTATGGTTCTACAGACATGCGGATAATCGAACGTAAGTTGCAGCTTTTTTTGAATTCACTTCAACAATGGGCAACCGAAAATGGATTTCGGTTTTCGAAGTCCAAGACTGTCTGCATGCATTTCTGTCAGAAACGAGGTTTGCATCCGGATCCAGAACTTTATTTGGATGGCAATCGCCTTCCAGTTGTGGATGAAACCATATTTTTGGGGCTGATATTTGATAAGAAATTATCATTTATCCCCCATATAAAAAGCCTTTAAAAGAAATGTCTGAAAGCCCTCAACATATTGAGAGTCTTATCGAATACTGACTGGGGAGCAGACCGTTAGGTCTTGATTCTATTCTATCAAGCTTTAATAAGATCAAAACTCGATTATGGGTGTATTGTGTATGGGTCTGCCCGCGAGTCTTATCTTGTCACAACCAAGGACTTAGAATCAGTTTAGGAGCATTTCGTACATCTACAGTGGACAGTTTATACGTCGAGGCGCATGAGCCCTCACTGCACAACAGACGTGATAAACTGGCCCTGCAGTATGCTACGAAAATTGCATCACTTCCAAACCATATTTCATTTAACACCATATTTAGACCTCTTTATGAGCATTTGTATCTTGTTAAGACTAACGCCATTCCATCTTTCGGTATTCGTATTCAACCCCTTTTGTCTGAGGCTGGTATCAGTCTTGACGGTATCGCGAATACCCCTCTCTGTGAGACTCCACCGTGGGCTGTATCTCCCCCAAAGATCGATTTCGATCTTTCGCAACATAAAAAGAGAGATACTAGCTCGACGGTGTTTCAGTCTCTTTCGAGAGCTAAGGTCTAAATATGGTGATTATGCTCCAATATATACAGATGGTTCGAAAGATGATGATCGGGTAGCTTCGGCTACTGTGACACCATCTGAGACAATTTCTGTCCGCCTTCCACCTGCTTCTTCCATCTTTACAGCTGAACTCCAGGTCATTCTACAGGCCCTGGAGTTCATTCAATCATCATCTATATTTAAATATATAATATTTACTGATTCTTTGTCCTCCCTTCAAGCAATAAACAACAAACAGCTTGATCACCCATTAGTGGCAGACATTTATCGTCTGCTACTATCATTCGAGTGTACCAGCAAGGACATTGTCCTTTGCTGGCTCCCCAGTCATAAGGATATCAAAGGGAACGATCAAGCAGACTCGGCTGCCAAGTCTGCTTTAGATCTTCCCGTATCTGAATTTTATATACCTTTTAAGGATTTTAAATCCATTATAAATACATTTATTTATGGCCACTGGCAACGGTCGTGGGATCTTGCAGGCACAAACAAACTTCATCACATTAAGCCTCTCTTAGGAGACTGGCCAAGCTCCTATAGAACCAACAGGAGAGCTGAGGTTGTTTTGTGTCGCTCTCGCATAGGTCATACCTTTTAGGCGGGTCACACGACGGCTAAATGATGTCGTACGTAGAACAAATTGCAACAAAAGGTTTTTTGTTTTCTATTGATTCATTATGATGTCTTAAGTAAGGAAAAGAAAGTTTACCAAAATCGGAGTCCAAATAAGGCCAGGGGGCGTGGCCAAATCCAAGATGGCGGTTTTCGATCAAAAATTGCAAATATCTCTAAAGCTATTGGATTTAGACACCATAAATGTATTGCGGACAGATAGGAAGTCGGTATCAGCGAGTCCAAAAATTGCGACGTTATGTCTCTGTGACGTTACAACGGCATACCAGACGTCGCATTTCTTCCAAAATTAGTCCATTTATGCATGTTAACAGTAAAAACGAATGATGATTCAGAGAAGAGGGTATGCCCATTATGTGTTGATAAACAAGAACAATGTGTTACAATAACGTAGAAGGAAGCTAAAAGTATTTGAATATTGCTGCATTGTCGAAAGGTGATACTATTACAGTAGCCGTAGGAACACGGATTCATTTCAATTGTCGACAAAAATAGCCTACATCAATAAAAAGAAATGAAATGAAATGGGGTGATACATATACGTCCTACTGTTCTACTCTAATTGGGCTCCATCAGCTATGAGGGGAGTTTTGCCGTGCAGTGGCGCATAGGCACTCTTATATCGAATTCCAACTGCAAAAGGTTCTTTTACTGGAGAAGTGCATTAAAGGTTGAATGGGCGGGGCTGACCATTTTTGACATTTGGGCCACTCAGAAGTAGGTTAATCCCCAAAATCATCATAAGGATTTATATTTTGACACAGGCGTATTCGAGATGTGTTACAAAAAATAAAAAAAAATGGCTGTAATGCGACCAGCGCCCCCTGGCAGTGTTCCTAAAAGCATCACTTAAAGAATTAAGTTTTGGGGGCCCCGTATATGTGAACAGACAGGAAGTCAATACCACAGAGTTCAAAAAGATTAAAACTGGTCTACCCGACATTTTACGTTTTGCCACGGGCTCTAGCTAAAAGTCTGTCGGGATGTATTTTTCCTGATGAGCCAGGTTAAGCGTTGCAATGGAAATAAAGCAGGGCCCGTGGGGGTGGGGGCAACTGCGACATTTGTCCCGGGTCCCGGAGGTATGCCGCGTAATAGTAATGTTTAAAAAAATACATTTGTTGGTATAAAGTAATAAAAAAACCGCACTGTTACTTGATCGTAAAGCAGAATAAAACCGGTAACTTTTCTGAATGTATAGGTATCTAGTTCCATGGGGAAGTTTAGAATCGGTTTCTGTCAGTTCTACATTTTTGGAAAAATTGGTAAATTTAAAACTATAAAACACCTGCCCCAGCCTTAGTGCCCTGGAGCCCCGACCCGTTTTCGTTCCGTTTGATGCTATCGTCATCGCCAGCTAGGGTATCCGGGTCTGTAGAGTGAGAGAGAAAAATGGGGTTTAACGTCCACTCGACACAAACTAGGTCATTTCGGGACTAACATATGGTTTAATTTTATTTCAATAATTCGCTTGCGCATAGGCGTCTTTAGCAGTGGGAGGAAACCGGAGGACCCGGAGAAAACCCACGAGGTTGGACAGGCGACCCTACTCCTTGTCACGTACAACCGGGGATTCGAAACCACGCCAGTTGACTCAATGACAGGCTTTATGATACAGCACGCACGTGCTAACCATTAGGCCATCCAACCCCCCTTTTAGAAAACTATCGATCAAATAGGCGGATTAGCTTCCACTGAACGTATAATAATAAATATATATTTGCTAATTGCTATTTTGTCGTTAATTAAATTTTGCTTTAAATTGTTCATGCGAGTTGATTAGAATGTGTAATTTGACATTATGTCGGATTATTATAAACAATAGGTTCTAAGACTGTGTTAAATTTGACGTGTGTAAAAGTCACGTGATGCGTTAATATATAGGATACAGTTAACTGTATGTGTAACCGGGGATTCGAAACCACGCCAGTCGACTCAATGACAGACTTTATGATACAGCGCGCGCACGCTAACCATTCAGCCATCCCCCCCCCCCTTGTAATTAAAACAGAGGTATATTCTGATTGTCATGTTTATATAGCTATAGACTAATGTTCCCGTGGATGAAAGTGCACTCATTCACTTGGGACATCGTTCTAGATAAATTAAATGAAATAGGGTTTAGCGTCTTACTGTAGGATAAAATCGGATGTCATTCAGATAGTGGCCATATCTGTGTGTCATCCTGGCTAATGTAATAATAAAGGGAATGTTTATGTAATAGTGGATATTGTTTATAAAAAACGAAATACTAAATGATTAGGTCAAAAAGGTCACATTACGGACGGTGAAATATAAAATAAAAATGTAGGAATTCTAAAACAAACGGAAATTATAAAACAGAAACGTAATTCTAAAATTGGCCATTACTCAGTTCAGGCCAAGAGGTCAAAATTAGTTTGAAGTTTTATAATTAAAGGGACACATCAAAGTTTATTAATAATTAAATAAAGTTTAATTTTAATTAAGAGTGAGTTACTTGTAAGTTTTCGAATTAATACTGTTAGACTAATATCAAAATAATTATTTAGGAATAGTTAGTTCTTGCTCTGATGGCAATGACATGTTTGATTGACGGATAAAATTGTACAAACCAATCATTCTTAGAAGAAAAAAAAAGAAAGTTTCAACTTGATACTATGGTAGCTGAAACAGACCAATGGAAATCCAAGAAGAGGAAATGGTTTATCAGTTTACCAAATTGAGATATCCTGAGACAGAATTTTAAGTGAAACTGAACTTTATAAAATATTACGTGATGTCTTATATGGTTTTGAAATTAGGACACTTGAAGATTTAAAAAAGACAATTGGCGTTTTATGTGTTTAGGTTTAGGCTTAATGAATTGTCATAGGATTTTACAGTGATGAATTTTTTTGGAGAGCTTTTGCATGCATCTTTTGACTTTTGATTTTTGACTTTTGATTTTTGACTATTTGTGTTTTTATTTCATAGCTCTGTTTCATGGTATAGTAATCATATATATGTGCATGAATAATTATAGGGTTTAGTACATGGCAGCTTTTAAGAGTCTCCTACATCTTCATTTTGCATAAATCTTAGAAGACGGGGAGGTGATAATTATATATGTCGATTTTCGAGATTTCTGCTACATTTATGAATACTTATATAACTCTACCTAATACCGAGCAAAAGGTCTTTAACAGAGGGACGAATGTAATAATATTGCTTGAATTTTTGCTCTTGAAATTAATGGTGGCAGTATATTTCATTAATTAATATCTTTGGCAAGTTGGTAGATTCACACATATGTAGAATTGTAATAATATCAACTTAGTCTGTAATTGACATTTGACACATAAAAAGTGTTACAGAACCAAAACATAGCTGGCTGTATGTGTCAATAAAATACCACCAGATTACACGTGAGTGGAATTATTCTAATTGCATCATTTAGCTTAATTTAACCAATCATTTTGTTAATTACACAAGTTCAGGGTCATGAACACGCTCTGCTGTGCGTGATATGCATGAGCTCTATAAAGGAAATCATAGTAAAGTTTTAAGTCAGACTTCCATTAGATTCCAGAGAGGCTCCATCTGAGTTCCTAGACAGTCGCGAGGCTCGCTAGGGTGCAGAAATGGTTTTAGCAAGTATTGTTATATATGATGCTTGTATACATGTATTCGGCTATATATATATAAAATGTAGAAGCGAACTGTTGCATTGTTATAACTGAGAAGACAAACGTCTTAAGAAACTGTAAGAAGTAAATACACAACGTGAAGTAGAAGTAAAGACAGCTAGAGACAAATTCTAGACGATCACAAGGCTACAGAAATATGTAGTAAGAAAAGATGCAGCGACCGGTTTCAACGCCCGTTCTCCACGTCAGACAAAAGACCTATGGTGCTACTCTACAACTAAACTCAAGTCGTATTGTTTACTCAATTTTGCCACTTACGTCTCTTCCCACCAGGTGGGTTACAAATCGTAATTTTACCTGTACACTAAAACGGCAATCATGCGAAAATTTGATCTTTTTGGACTTTTGTGTACTTCTGGTCAGGTTTGCACAAATTGTGAATTTTGCTTGTATTCAGGAACTGCAGACAAGACAATCTGTATCTTATCAACAATTGTATTTTTATACACAAGTATAACAAATCCTGGTTGGGTGTAAGATGTGGTATTATTATTATTATATTACAGCATATTTATAGTGCGCCCCTTTCATATAATATGTTCATGGACACTTTACAAAGTGACAATATAATCATAAATAAACAACAAGATTATGGACATGTTAACGATTGTAACAGTTAAGAGCCTGATTAAATAAATGTGCTTTAAGTTGTTTTTTTAAAACGAATATAGAGATCTTAAAATAAATGGTAGATTATTCCATAAAATAGGTGCTTGGTAACTAAAAGAACGCTGAGTAGTTAAACAGTTTTGGGTTTAAAAGTAGTTTATCTGATGTGCGTAATGTTTGGCCGGGTGTATAAAGTTCTAAACGATCTGAGAGGTAAACAGGAGCTAAATTATTTAAACATTTAAAAGTAAGTACTAAAATCTTAAAATCAATTCGATATTTAACAGGTAACCAGTGTAAATTATATAAAACGGGATTTATGTGGTCATGTTTTTTAGTTAAAGTAACAAGTCTAGCTGCAGTATTCTGTACTTTTTATAGGTCCACATTCATAATGTGGACGTATTATGCCGTCGACCCTGTCTGTGTGTGTGTGTGTGTGTGTGTTTGTATATATATATAGTACCTTGTCAGGACCCGAACTTGACAGCACACCAACCATGTGGGGACCTTTTTTGTTGTGGGTCCCCACAATGTTTTTTTGCCCAGGTGCTCACAATGTTGTCAATTGTAGTTTTTGTGCAAAATTGCACATTGCACTCCACATTATACTTGACTGAGTGTGAGTGATATCCAATCAGAATGAGCCTTACACTGTCTTTAAATATTGACCAATCAACGACTTTGTAGCATACCAAGTCCCCACAGAAGTGGCAATACTTGAGCAAGATTAAGCATATGACATGGTTATTGAAAGAGATGAACCTGACACCCTGACCCTTTTGCTTAATTTTGAAGCTAGGAAGGTGGAATTGTATATATATATATATTACAAGGTGGCTGTGAATCTTTCAGCTTGATAGATTCACTCAAAATGTTGATATTGACTCAATACATTTCCAAGCATACCAAGTCCCCACAAAAGGTCAACACTCGAGCAAGATTAAGCACATGACATGGTTATTAAATCAAGCGCACTGTCCTTTTTTAATGATTATTTTTTCAGAGTGAGTGATATCCAATCAGAATGAGCCTTACACTGTCTTTAAATATTGACCAATCAACGACTTCGTAGCATACCAAGTCCCCACAGAAGTGGCAATACTTGAGCAAGATTAAGCATATGACATGGTTATTGAAAGAGATGAACCTGACCCTTTTGCTTAATTTTGAAGCTGGAATTGTATATATATATATATATTACAAGGTGGCTGTGAATCTTTCAGCTTGCTAGATTCACTCAAAATGGAGATATTGACTCAATACATTTCCAAGCATACCAAGTCCCCACAAAAGGTCAACACTCGAGCAAGATTAAGCACATGACATGGTTATTAAATCAAGCGCACAGTCCTTTTTTAATCATTATTTTTTCAGATCTTCCTCGGAATTAGTCCTCGCGGCTACTCCCCCCCCCCCTTATAAATCGACTCTTGCGCGTTTCCTGGTGCCCTTGAAATTTTTCTGTCGCGACTGGACGTGTGTCATTTTGACACAAGTGTCATTTGACCTTGACATCTGAGGGTCAAACCAAGGTCACTACGCGACCCCAAGGCGTCGATTTTGTATAAGGTGCCGCGACCTCAAGGTCATCGGATGCGATTCGGGGGGAGGGGGCAGTTACCCCCCCCCCCCCCCTTTGACCACAGCAGCCAGCTATTTGACTTACTCAGACAATTTTGCCCCAAAATGTCTTCCGATCGGCTCGAGATTTAGTGACCTGATAGACCGACCCAACATTTGTTCTTTATTTTTTAAAATCGCCAACCAAAAGTCGTGACCTTGATCCGCTTGAGACACCAGAAATATTTCGGTTTTTGCCTCCTAGGGGCCAAACTAATTAAGTCAGGACCACCGGATCTTGACCTTTCGACATGGCATCGGGACTAGCGTGACCCTGGTAGGTCAAGGTCATCTAAAAGGGCCAAGGTCACCAAAATATCTAGGGGTTGGGTTAGGGTTAGGGTTAGGGTAGGATGAGGGGTGGGTTACCGGTTAGGGTGCCCCACAGAGAGCATTGGCCTGGGGCAAGGGAGTTGTCAAGCAGTCGGAAGGTGGGCTTAGAAAACAAACAAACCGGTTAGTCTACAGGTTTTATCATGACTCGAGGAAGTTAGGTCTCTTTTTGTACAGGGGGTAGTTTGCTAGGGACAACAATATCGCTAAGATTTTTGTTCCTTGAATAAGCTATGATGAGTTTACTTTTGTAGATTTTTGGTAAACTTTCTTGTAATTCGTTATAGTATTTTTTAACGATTTTTGTGGCTTTGTGTGCCGTGCTATTGTATTTTATGACTAGTGGGAGAACACTGGTGTTGAGGAGTAGATTAATGCCGTTTGGGGATATGGTGTTTAACTTCTTAATCCAGAAGTCTTCCCGAAGTAAACGGCATTGTCTCGTGTCTTCACTAGTCATGGGGATTTTTTCTATTGGGGTGATAATTAAATCCGATATCGAATGGCTGCTTTGGTTAAAATGCTTGGATACGGGTTTATCCGTTATTCTCCTGATATCGGATAAATGACCGAGCATTCTGTTCCTCAAAGAGTTTTGACTTTCACCGACATACTGCTGAAGACAAGATTTGCAGGAAATTAGGTAGATTAGGTTCGAACTTTCGCACGTGAGTCGATTATTAATTGGGAATTTCTCACGAGACGAATTGTTTTGGAAAAAATTGGTGCGTTTTAAGTATTTGCAGATTGTGCATCGCACGCTCATGCACGGCATTGCTCCGAATTGTTGGAATGGTTTGACAGGAATTATGTCTTTGGCTTTAATTTCTGCTAAAGTGGGGTTTTTAATCTTTCGTAGAAATCGTTTTGAATAACCCCGTTCCCGGAGTTTATCGAAAACTAGCCTACACGCGTTCTCAAAATCGGCATGGCGCGTACAGATGCGATAAAAACGGAGAATTTGGGATTTAATGATGCCCGAAAAAGTGTGTTAGGGTTAGGTTAGGGGTTAGGGTTAGGGTTAGGATAAGGATTAGGGTGGGGGTTACCGGTTAGGGTCCCCATAAATGCATGGGCCGAGGGTGTTGGGTTAGGGTTAGGGGTTAGGGTTAGGGTTGGGTTAGGGTTAGGACTTGGATACTACTTCGCACCGCACCCACTGTTGGTATTCGTAATGAATTACTAATAGTGATTTCATGCAAAATCCCCACCAGACAGTTCTATTCGTCCTTTGTCTAACATTGATTCTTTCTCCGTTTAATATAAGGAAGGAAATAGCCATACTTAATTTCTGATGGTTGAAACTGAAGAATTATTTTTGAAAGAAAATAAGATAATAAATGTAAATTGTAGAGAATCATTAAGAATATTAGACTATTTTGGTCGAGGGGGCATTTCTACAGATTTTGGTTTTTAATTTAAGTAGATAGACTGTCAGTGGTTAGGGTTAGGGTTAGGACTTGGATACTACTTCGCACCGCACCCACTGTTGGTATTCGTAATGAATTACTAACAGCGAGTGCGGTGCGAAGTTACATTTTACTTTTATATAACAACATCTTTAAAATTGAAATACTAACTATAAAATCTTATATTTTAAAAATTTTTATTTACTAATAAAATCACTGAAAAATTATTATAAAAATCATATTTTACATTTCAATTATAATTTACACCATCTTTAAAAATGAAATACAAACTGTATTATAACAATCGTAGGGTTTACATTTCAATTAGAATTTACAACATAAACTATTGTCTAATAAAATCTTACAAATTATTTTAAATTTTTTATTTACTCCATGTAGTCGAGCAAATCAACAAATGAGGAATTCTCATATGAAAGAAATTTACGTTCATACCGCTCGGTCTGTCTGGATTTTCTTCTTTTCGTGCATTCGCCTTTTACCCTGTTTAGTAGATATTCGGAGAGCGTCTTTCCTTCCGATGGCGTCCATTCTTTGGTCCACACTCCGGCCCGGCACCCCTCGGCTACCAACTCCATGATAGTTGTTGCGCTTGCTGAAATATAAAAAAATAGAACGATTAATAAGTTACAAGTTTTTATAGTGTTTTTGTTTTTTATAGATTTTTTACTGATTTTATAGATATGTTTTTTTTATTTCTTTTTGTATAAATTTCATAGATTATATAGATATATAGTTTTTATTTTTACTGTTTTTATAGTCTCTATACATGTATTGTAAAGCGCACCCGAACACGTATGTGACAGATAGCGCTATGTAAGTCTTGTATGATAATAAATCATAATAATAAAAGTTTTGGTTTTTATTTCGAAGTATATTTCTTGGAAACTGTTCCGTAGTTTTACATTGAATAATCCAGTCGTAAGTTACCTGTCAGATTACTTTTATGCGCGACCCAGTGGTTAAAAAAAGCTATCTGCGGCGTGGTCATTTTATCGGGCTTTGATGGGGTCACTTTTTCCATTGTGGGACGTTAGGGTTAGGGTTAGGAAATAGGGTTGGGCCTTAGGGTCCACTAAAAAGTGTCGCTTAAGGCAAAAGCACCGGCCTAGGTTTCGAAGTTGGTATTAAGGAGCGCGCCGGTTTAGGGTCTTCACAGGGTTAGTTTTCGGGTCAGGTTTATATTGTTTTATTTCCAGTTGTCGGTCACGGGTCTGTCTTTATTCGGAGCTCTTCGGTTTGATTCAAAGCAGGCGGGTTAGGGTTAGGGTTAGGGTAGGGTAGGGTAGGGTTAGGGTTAGGTTAGGGTTAGGGGATAATTACTACTTTCCGCCCCGCCCGGATTGATGAATTTCATGCAAAATCCCACCAGACATTCCTATTCGTTCATTGTCGAACAATGTTTCTTTCTCCGTTTCTTATAAGGAAGCAAATAGCCATACTTAATTTCTGATGGTAGAAACTGAAGAATTATGTTTTTAAAAAAATAAGATAATAAATGTAAATTGTAGAAAATCATTAAGAATATTAGTCTATTTTGGTTGAGGGGGCATTTCTACAGATTTTGGTTTTTAATTTATGTACTTACAATGTCAGTGTTTATGTTTGTTCCGTAAAATCGTAAAATCGTGGACTGGTAACAATATGAATAAAAACTACCGTATGTTAGTCTCATAAGTTTCGGCAAAGTGTCACCAGTTTTTTTTGGTTTTGATATTTTTTTTTTATATGTTGACTCCAGGTTTTTAATGTCAAATTAAAAGAAGGCGTGGTTATAAAGCCACTCTTCATGCAAAGTTGTACATATCGCAATGTATTTTATAACGCGTGAATGTGAATTCCCGTATATATTTGCCTTAAAATTGGCGGAGTATACTTTCTACAAATAGTTTTTGCATAATTTATGGAGTACATGTAGGCCTATGGCTTGCAATGTATGTGTATGTATTTGAGCAGAGAAGTTCACTTGTTATTTTGAAAAATCGAGAGAGTGGAAAGGCGCCCGGCCAGCTAGACCAACCGCTTCGCACTGCACTTGTAACAATTAAGCACTAAAAAAACTCTTTATTCTCACCCCATTAAACAGATAATAAGTAACGTTTGTTAGTCTCAAAATAACGTAAACATCGAGGAAACAAATTGAAGGCTATAAACAAGGATCAGTTGTAATATGTATAATAAAAAGAAATAGAGTTGATAAACGGGTTAAATTTTTATTAGTATCGTGTAAAAACTCCCAGCTGCATCTTTAAAAGTTAAAGCACTGATGTCACCTTCAATATTAATATATAAAATGGTACCACCCAAATAACAGGGTTTTCGCATTCCCCACAGGTATATTGAGCTTTAAAAAGCGAACGGCGAAGCCGTGAAGCTCGGTAACATTTAAAAGCAAGGAAATGAAATCAAAATGCAAAAATTACTATCCCTGGCTAATATCAATGCGAAAGATGTTGAGTGTTTATAATTAAGCGTTAATATGATGTTTGTAGTAAATCAGTGTTTGGGACCCGCCATCGAACCCAGATTCACGAACCCGAAAAAAATTAACCCAAACTTAAATACCTTAGTCAAAAATCCGGTGCCCGTTTCTGAACCTGACCCTTTTAGAAACCTACCCTATACTTTTTCAAGAAACATTCTCAAACATCAAACTGTTTCGGGTTTGTGATTCGCGATTGAACCCAGCTACACGAACCCGGAAAATATTAACCCAAACCTAAATACCTCAACCAGAAAATCTGTACCCATTTATGAACCTGACCCGTTCAGAACCAAACCCTGTACTTTTTCAAGAAACATTCTCAATCATCAAAGATTTTCGGGTTCTGGACTCGCCATCGAACCCAGATGCACGAACCCGAAAAATATTAACCCAAACCTAAATACCTTACTCAGAAAACCGGAACCCATTTTTGAACCTGACTCTCTCAGAACCTTACCCTTTACTTTTTCAAGAAACAATCTCAAACACTGAACTTTTTCGGGTTCGGGACGCGCCATCGAACACAAATGCACGAACCCGAAAAACATTAACCCAAACCTAAATACCTTACTCAGAAAACCGTTACCCATTTATGAACCTGTCCCTTTCAGAACCTGACCCTTTACTTTTTCAAGAAACATTCTCAAACACCAAACTTTTTCGGGTTTGGGACTCGCCATCGAACCCAGATTCACGAACCCGAAAAGAATTAACCCCAACCTAAATACCTTAATCAAAAATCCGGTACCCGTATCTGAACCCGACCCTTTCAGAAACCTACCCTATACTTTTTCAAGAAACATTCTCAAACATCAAATTGTTTCGGGTTTGTGACTCGCCATCGAACCCAGCTTCACGAACCCGAAAAATATTAACCCAAACCTAAATACCTCAACCAGAAAATCGTTACCCATTTATGAACCTGGCCCGTTCAGAACCCAACCCTGTACTTTTTCAAGAAACATTCTCTAACATCTAAGATTTTCGGGTTCTGGAGTCGCCCTCGAACCCAGATGCACGGGCTAGGGCGATAATTTAGCGTAGGTATTAAGGAAGAAAACGATTTTGAACATGTTCGACTCTTATTTTTTACGGAATCTATGATCAAAACGGGTGGACCCTTATAAATCGGGTTTGGGTTAGGGGTTGGGTTAGGTTTAGGGGTTGGGTTAGGGTTAGGAAATAGGGTTAGGACTTGAATACTACTTCGCACCGCACCCGATATGGTACAAAATGCAATTTTTTTCAGAAACTATAAGTAGTAGGACTCTGAAATTGCGCCTGTGATATACATTTGTCTATTGTCGAATCGTATTAAAATTCTAAAGTCCTGGTTGATAAGATCCAAACGCGAAAACAACCCCAAAGACTTATTACGCTATAAATAAAAATGGCCGTATTTTGGGTTGGGTTAGGGTAAGGGTCGGGATTTCCTTCATTTGCAGTAGGTATAGGGACTTTTGCGACCATGCACCATCGCTCATGCACCAGCTAGACGTTTTGGAGAAACTATGAGTAATAGAGATCTGCAATTTGGTGTGTGGTCTAAGTTTGGCTAAGGGAGGATTGTATTAAATTTTGGAACTTGTACTTGAACCGCAAGTAGGTGTTTGTTCTTGAAAAATATAGAAAATTGTCAAAAAAAGACTAAGTGCTTTACATGCACCGCGTAGACATTTTGACTAGTCGTGTGAGTTTTAAGATGATTAGTCTATTTTGGTCATCGACCATTTTAATTGATAATACCAGGGTATTTTTCGCATTCACCGTAGGTATATGTTGTTTTATAAAGCAATGGATCCGAAGAAAATGGTGAATATCAATGCGAAAGTCGTTGTGTGTTTATAAATAACATTTTGATTAAAACTGTATTTTATGACTACATACAGTGTTTTGTTATATGATCTTCCGAGAAATAAAGCAGATAACCCGACCCTACCCCAGTATCTCTATTTTTTGGTCTCTTGGGAAAGGGTTAGGGGATAATTACTACTTTCCGCCCCGCCCGGATTGATGAATTTCATGCAAAATCCCACCAGACATTCCTATTCGTTCATTGTCGAACAATGTTTCTTTCTCCGTTTCTTATAAGGAAGCAAATAGCCATACTTAATTTCTGATGGTAGAAACTGAAGAATTATGTTTTTAAAAAAATAAGATAATAAATGTAAATTGTAGAAAATCATTAAGAATATTAGTCTATTTTGGTTGAGGGGGCATTTCTACAGATTTTGGTTTTTAATTTATGTACTTACAATGTCAGTGTTTATGTTTGTTCCGTAAAATCGTAAAATCGTGGACTGGTAACAATATGAATAAAAACTACCGTATGTTAGTCTCATAAGTTTCGGCAAAGTGTCACCAGTTTTTTTTGGTTTTGATATTTTTTTTTTATATGTTGACTCCAGGTTTTTAATGTCAAATTAAAAGAAGGCGTGGTTATAAAGCCACTCTTCATGCAAAGTTGTACATATCGCAATGTATTTTATAACGCGTGAATGTGAATTCCCGTATATATTTGCCTTAAAATTGGCGGAGTATACTTTCTACAAATAGTTTTTGCATAATTTATGGAGTACATGTAGGCCTATGGCTTGCAATGTATGTGTATGTATTTGAGCAGAGAAGTTCACTTGTTATTTTGAAAAATCGAGAGAGTGGAAAGGCGCCCGGCCAGCTAGACCAACCGCTTCGCACTGCACTTGTAACAATTAAGCACTAAAAAAACTCTTTATTCTCACCCCATTAAACAGATAATAAGTAACGTTTGTTAGTCTCAAAATAACGTAAACATCGAGGAAACAAATTGAAGGCTATAAACAAGGATCAGTTGTAATATGTATAATAAAAAGAAATAGAGTTGATAAACGGGTTAAATTTTTATTAGTATCGTGTAAAAACTCCCAGCTGCATCTTTAAAAGTTAAAGCACTGATGTCACCTTCAATATTAATATATAAAATGGTACCACCCAAATAACAGGGTTTTCGCATTCCCCACAGGTATATTGAGCTTTAAAAAGCGAACGGCGAAGCCGTGAAGCTCGGTAACATTTAAAAGCAAGGAAATGAAATCAAAATGCAAAAATTACTATCCCTGGCTAATATCAATGCGAAAGATGTTGAGTGTTTATAATTAAGCGTTAATATGATGTTTGTAGTAAATCAGTGTTTGGGACCCGCCATCGAACCCAGATTCACGAACCCGAAAAAAATTAACCCAAACTTAAATACCTTAGTCAAAAATCCGGTGCCCGTTTCTGAACCTGACCCTTTTAGAAACCTACCCTATACTTTTTCAAGAAACATTCTCAAACATCAAACTGTTTCGGGTTTGTGATTCGCGATTGAACCCAGCTACACGAACCCGGAAAATATTAACCCAAACCTAAATACCTCAACCAGAAAATCTGTACCCATTTATGAACCTGACCCGTTCAGAACCAAACCCTGTACTTTTTCAAGAAACATTCTCAATCATCAAAGATTTTCGGGTTCTGGACTCGCCATCGAACCCAGATGCACGAACCCGAAAAATATTAACCCAAACCTAAATACCTTACTCAGAAAACCGGAACCCATTTTTGAACCTGACTCTCTCAGAACCTTACCCTTTACTTTTTCAAGAAACAATCTCAAACACTGAACTTTTTCGGGTTCGGGACGCGCCATCGAACACAAATGCACGAACCCGAAAAACATTAACCCAAACCTAAATACCTTACTCAGAAAACCGTTACCCATTTATGAACCTGTCCCTTTCAGAACCTGACCCTTTACTTTTTCAAGAAACATTCTCAAACACCAAACTTTTTCGGGTTTGGGACTCGCCATCGAACCCAGATTCACGAACCCGAAAAGAATTAACCCCAACCTAAATACCTTAATCAAAAATCCGGTACCCGTATCTGAACCCGACCCTTTCAGAAACCTACCCTATACTTTTTCAAGAAACATTCTCAAACATCAAATTGTTTCGGGTTTGTGACTCGCCATCGAACCCAGCTTCACGAACCCGAAAAATATTAACCCAAACCTAAATACCTCAACCAGAAAATCGTTACCCATTTATGAACCTGGCCCGTTCAGAACCCAACCCTGTACTTTTTCAAGAAACATTCTCTAACATCTAAGATTTTCGGGTTCTGGAGTCGCCCTCGAACCCAGATGCACGGGCTAGGGCGATAATTTAGCGTAGGTATTAAGGAAGAAAACGATTTTGAACATGTTCGACTCTTATTTTTGGGTTGGGTTAGGGTTAGGGTTAGGGTTGGGTTAGGGTTAGGGGATAATTACTACTTTCCGCCCCGCCCGGATTGATGAATTTCATGCAAAATCCCACC
This sequence comes from Patella vulgata, assembly GCF_932274485.2. Lineage (NCBI taxonomy): Eukaryota > Metazoa > Mollusca > Gastropoda > Patellidae > Patella > Patella vulgata. Next base: position 95,686,548 of record NC_065879.2, read on the forward strand.
AGACATTCCTATTCGTTCATTGTCGAACAATGATTCTTTCTCCGTTTCTTATAAGGAAGCAAATAGCCATACTTAATTTCTGATGGTAGAAACTGAAGAATTATGTTTTTAAAAAAATAAGATAATAAATGTAAATTGTAGAAAATCCTTAAGAATATTAGTCTATTTTGGTTGAGGGGGCATTTCTACAGATTTTGGTTTTTAATTTATGTACTTACAATGTCAGTGTTTATGTTTGTTCCGTAAAATCGTGCTTCTCAGGTGAACTGAAACAGCGGTTGTCCAACAGGCTACAGACCCCTGCGAAATAATCCACTAAGTTATGGACTGGTAACAATATGAATAAAAACTACCGTATGTTAGTCTCATAAGTTTCGGCAAAGTGTCACCAGTTTTTTTTGGTTTTGATATTTTTTTTTATATGTTGACTCCAGGTTTTTAATGTCAAATTAAAAGAAGGCGTGGTTATAAAGCCACTCTTCATGCAAAGTTGTACATATCGCAATGTATTTTATAACGCGTGAATGTGAATTCCCGTATATATTTGCCTTAAAATTGGCGGAGTATACTTTCTACAAATAGTTTTTGCATAATTTATGGAGTACATGTAGGCCTATGGCTTGCAATGTATGTGTATGTATTTGAGCAGAGAAGTTCACTTGTTATTTTGAAAAATCGAGAGAGTGGAAAGGCGCCCGGCCAGCTAGACCAACCGCTTCGCACTGCACTTGTAACAATTAAGCACTAAAAAACTCTTTATTCTCACCCCATTAAACAGATAATAAGTAACGTTTGTTAGTCTCAAAATAACGTAAACATCGAGGAATAAATTGAAGGCTATAAACAAGGATCAGTTGTAATATGTATAATAAAAAGAAATAGAGTTGATAAACGGGTTAAATTTTTATTAGTATCGTGTAAAAACTCCCAGCTGCATCTTTAAAAGTTAAAGCACTGATGTCACCTTCAATATTAATATATAAAATGGTACCACCCAAATAACAGGGTTTTCGCATTCCCCACAGGTATATTGAGCTTTAAAAAGCGAACGGCGAAGCCGTGAAGCTCGGTAACATTTAAAAGCAAGGAAATGAAATCAAAATGCAAAAATTACTATCCCTGGCTAATATCAATGCGAAAGATGTTGAGTGTTTATAATTAAGCGTTAATATGATGTTTGTAGTAAATCAGTGTTTGGGACCCGCCATCGAACCCAGATTCACGAACCCGAAAAAAATTAACCCAAACTTAAATACCTTAGTCAAAAATCCGGTGCCCGTTTCTGAACCTGACCCTTTTAGAAACCTACCCTATACTTTTTCAAGAAACATTCTCAAACATCAAACTGTTTCGGGTTTGTGATTCGCGATTGAACCCAGCTACACGAACCCGGAAAATATTAACCCAAACCTAAATACCTCAACCAGAAAATCTGTACCCATTTATGAACCTGACCCGTTCAGAACCAAACCCTGTACTTTTTCAAGAAACATTCTCAATCATCAAAGATTTTCGGGTTCTGGACTCGCCATCGAACCCAGATGCACGAACCCGAAATATATTAACCCAAACCTAAATACCTTACTCAGAAAACCGGAACCCATTTTTGAACCTGACTCTCTCAGAACCTTACCCTTTACTTTTTCAAGAAACAATCTCAAACACTGAACTTTTTCGGGTTCGGGACGCGCCATCGAACACAAATGCACGAACCCGAAAAACATTAACCCAAACCTAAATACCTTACTCAGAAAACCGTTACCCATTTATGAACCTGTCCCTTTCAGAACCTGACCCTTTACTTTTTCAAGAAACATTCTCAAACACCAAACTTTTTCGGGTTTGGGACTCGCCATCGAACCCAGATTCACGAACCCGAAAAACATTAACCCAAACCTAAATACCTTACTCAGAAAACCGTTACCCATTTATGAACCTGTCCCTTTCAGAACCTGACCCTTTACTTTTTCAAGAAACATTCTCAAACACCAAACTTTTTCGGGTTTGGGACTCGCCATCGAACCCAGATTCACGAACCCGAAAAGAATTAACCCCAACCTAAATACCTTAATCAAAAATCCGGTACCCGTATCTGAACCCGACCCTTTCAGAAACCTACCCTATACTTTTTCAAGAAACATTCTCAAACATCAAATTGTTTCGGGTTTGTGACTCGCCATCGAACCCAGCTTCACGAACCCGAAAAATATTAACCCAAACCTAAATACCTCAACCAGAAAATCGTTACCCATTTATGAACCTGACCCGTTCAGAACCCAACCCTGTACTTTTTCAAGAAACATTCTCTAACATCTAAGATTTTCGGGTTCTGGAGTCGCCCTCGAACCCAGATGCACGGGCTAGGGCGATAATTTAGCGTAGGTATTAAGGAAGAAAACGATTTTGAACATGTTCAACTCTTATTTTTTACGGAATCTATGATCAAAACGGGTGGACCCTTATAAATCGGGTTTGGGTTAGGGGTTGGGTTAGGTTTAGGGGTTGGGTTAGGGTTAGGGTTAGGGTTAGGTTAGGGGTTAGGGTTAGGGGATAATTACTACTTTCCGCCCCGCCCGGATTGATGAATTTCATGCAAAATCCCACCAGACATTCCTATTCGTTCATTGTCGAACAATGATTCTTTCTCCGTTTCTTATAAGGAAGCAAATAGCCATACTTAATTTCTGATGGTAGAAACTGAAGAATTATGTTTTTAAAAAAATAAGATAATAAATGTAAATTGTAGAAAATCCTTAAGAATATTAGTCTATTTTGGTTGAGGGGGCATTTCTACAGATTTTGGTTTTTAATTTATGTACTTACAATGTCAGTGTTTATGTTTGTTCCGTAAAATCGTGCTTCTCAGGTGAACTGAAACAGCGGTTGTCCAACAGGCTACAGACCCCTGCGAAATAATCCACTAAGTTATGGACTGGTAACAATATGAATAAAAACTACCGTATGTTAGTCTCATAAGTTTCGGCAAAGTGTCACCAGTTTTTTTTGGTTTTGATATTTTTTTTTATATGTTGACTCCAGGTTTTTAATGTCAAATTAAAAGAAGGCGTGGTTATAAAGCCACTCTTCATGCAAAGTTGTACATATCGCAATGTATTTTATAACGCGTGAATGTGAATTCCCGTATATATTTGCCTTAAAATTGGCGGAGTATACTTTCTACAAATAGTTTTTGCATAATTTATGGAGTACATGTAGGCCTATGGCTTGCAATGTATGTGTATGTATTTGAGCAGAGAAGTTCACTTGTTATTTTGAAAAATCGAGAGAGTGGAAAGGCGCCCGGCCAGCTAGACCAACCGCTTCGCACTGCACTTGTAACAATTAAGCACTAAAAAACTCTTTATTCTCACCCCATTAAACAGATAATAAGTAACGTTTGTTAGTCTCAAAATAACGTAAACATCGAGGAATAAATTGAAGGCTATAAACAAGGATCAGTTGTAATATGTATAATAAAAAGAAATAGAGTTGATAAACGGGTTAAATTTTTATTAGTATCGTGTAAAAACTCCCAGCTGCATCTTTAAAAGTTAAAGCACTGATGTCACCTTCAATATTAATATATAAAATGGTACCACCCAAATAACAGGGTTTTCGCATTCCCCACAGGTATATTGAGCTTCAAAAAGCGAACGGCGAAGCCGTGAAGCTCGGTAACATTTAAAAGCAAGGAAATGAAATCAAAATGCAAAAATTACTATCCCTGGCTAATATCAATGCGAAAGATGTTGAGTGTTTATAATTAAGCGTTAATATGATGTTTGTAGTAAATCAGTGTTTGGGACCCGCCATCGAACCCAGATTCACGAACCCGAAAAAAATTAACCCAAACTTAAATACCGTAGTCAAAAATCCGGTGCCCGTTTCTGAACCTGACCCTTTTAGAAACCTACCCTATACTTTTTCAAGAAACATTCTCAAACATCAAACTGTTTCGGGTTTGTGATTCGCGATTGAACCCAGCTACACGAACCCGGAAAATATTAACCCAAACCTAAATACCTCAACCAGAAAATCTGTACCCATTTATGAACCTGACCCGTTCAGAACCAAACCCTGTACTTTTTCAAGAAACATTCTCAATCATCAAAGATTTTCGGGTTCTGGACTCGCCATCGAACCCAGATGCACGAACCCGAAATATATTAACCCAAACCTAAATACCTTACTCAGAAAACCGGAACCCATTTTTGAACCTGACTCTCTCAGAACCTTACCCTTTACTTTTTCAAGAAACAATCTCAAACACTGAACTTTTTCGGGTTCGGGACGCGCCATCGAACACAAATGCACGAACCCGAAAAACATTAACCCAAACCTAAATACCTTACTCAGAAAACCGTTACCCATTTATGAACCTGTCCCTTTCAGAACCTGACCCTTTACTTTTTCAAGAAACATTCTCAAACACCAAACTTTTTCGGGTTTGGGACTCGCCATCGAACCCAGATTCACGAACCCGAAAAACATTAACCCAAACCTAAATACCTTACTCAGAAAACCGTTACCCATTTATGAACCTGTCCCTTTCAGAACCTGACCCTTTACTTTTTCAAGAAACATTCTCAAACACCAAACTTTTTCGGGTTTGGGACTCGCCATCGAACCCAGATTCACGAACCCGAAAAGAATTAACCCCAACCTAAATACCTTAATCAAAAATCCGGTACCCGTATCTGAACCCGACCCTTTCAGAAACCTACCCTATACTTTTTCAAGAAACATTCTCAAACATCAAATTGTTTCGGGTTTGTGACTCGCCATCGAACCCAGCTTCACGAACCCGAAAAATATTAACCCAAACCTAAATACCTCAACCAGAAAATCGTTACCCATTTATGAACCTGACCCGTTCAGAACCCAACCCTGTACTTTTTCAAGAAACATTCTCTAACATCTAAGATTTTCGGGTTCTGGAGTCGCCCTCGAACCCAGATGCACGGGCTAGGGCGATAATTTAGCGTAGGTATTAAGGAAGAAAACGATTTTGAACATGTTCAACTCTTATTTTTTACGGAATCTATGATCAAAACGGGTGGACCCTTATAAATCGGGTTTGGGTTAGGGGTTGGGTTAGGTTTAGGGGTTGGGTTAGGGTTAGGAAATAGGGTTAGGACTTGAATACTACTTCGCACCGCACCCGATATGGTACAAAATGCAATTTTTTTCATAAACTATAAGTAGTAGGACTCTGAAATTGCGCCTGTGATATACATTTGTCTATTGTCGAATCGTATTAAAATTCTAAAGTCCTGGTTGATAAGATCCAAACGCGAAAACAACGCCAAAGACTTATTACGCTATAAAGACTAAGTTCTTTACATGCACCGCGTAGACATTTTGACTAGTCGTGTGAGTTTTAAGATGATTAGTCTATTTTGGTCATCGACCATTTTAATTGATAATACCAGGGTATTTTTCGCATTCACCGTAGGTATATGTTGTTTTATAAAGCAATGGATCCGAAGAAAATGGTGAATATCAATGCGAAAGTCGTTGCGTGTTTATAAATAACATTTTGATTAAAACTGTATTTTATGACTACATACAGTGTTTTGTTATATGATCTTCCGAGAAATAAAGCAGATAACCCGACCCTACCCCAGTATCCCTATTATTTGGTCTCTTGGGAAAGGGTTAGGGGATAATTACTACTTTCCGCCCCGCCCGGATTGATGAATTTCATGCAAAATCCCACCAGACATTCCTATTCGTTCATTGTCGAACAATGATTCTTTCTCCGTTTCTTATAAGGAAGCAAATAGCCATACTTAATTTCTGATGGTAGAAACTGAAGAATTATGTTTTTAAAAAAATAAGATAATAAATGTAAATTGTAGAAAATCCTTAAGAATATTAGTCTATTTTGGTTGAGGGGGCATTTCTACAGATTTTGGTTTTTAATTTATGTACTTACAATGTCAGTGTTTATGTTTGTTCCGTAAAATCGTGCTTCTCAGGTGAACTGAAACAGCGGTTGTCCAACAGGCTACAGACCCCTGCGAAATAATCCACTAAGTTATGGACTGGTGGTAACAATATGAATAAAAACTACCGTATGTTAGTCTCATAAGTTTCGGCAAAGTGTCACCAGTTTTTTTTGGTTTTGATATTTTTTTTTATATGTTGACTCCAGGTTTTTAATGTCAAATTAAAAGAAGGCGTGGTTATAAAGCCACTCTTCATGCAAAGTTGTACATATCGCAATGTATTTTATAACGCGTGAATGTGAATTCCCGTATATATTTGCCTTAAAATTGGCGGAGTATACTTTCTACAAATAGTTTTTGCATAATTTATGGAGTACATGTAGGCCTATGGCTTGCAATGTATGTGTATGTATTTGAGCAGAGAAGTTCACTTGTTATTTTGAAAAATCGAGAGAGTGGAAAGGCGCCCGGCCAGCTAGACCAACCGCTTCGCACTGCACTTGTAACAATTAAGCACTAAAAAACTCTTTATTCTCACCCCATTAAACAGATAATAAGTAACGTTTGTTAGTCTCAAAATAACGTAAACATCGAGGAATAAATTGAAGGCTATAAACAAGGATCAGTTGTAATATGTATAATAAAAAGAAATAGAGTTGATAAACGGGTTAAATTTTTATTAGTATCGTGTAAAAACTCCCAGCTGCATCTTTAAAAGTTAAAGCACTGATGTCACCTTCAATATTAATATATAAAATGGTACCACCCAAATAACAGGGTTTTCGCATTCCCCACAGGTATATTGAGCTTTAAAAAGCGAACGGCGAAGCCGTGAAGCTCGGTAACATTTAAAAGCAAGGAAATGAAATCAAAATGCAAAAATTACTATCCCTGGCTAATATCAATGCGAAAGATGTTGAGTGTTTATAATTAAGCGTTAATATGATGTTTGTAGTAAATCAGTGTTTGGGACCCGCCATCGAACCCAGATTCACGAACCCGAAAAGAATTAACCCAAACTTAAATACCTTAGTCAAAAATCCGGTGCCCGTTTCTGAACCTGACCCTTTTAGAAACCTACCCTATACTTTTTCAAGAAACATTCTCAAACATCAAACTGTTTCGGGTTTGTGATTCGCGATTGAACCCAGCTACACGAACCCGGAAAATATTAACCCAAACCTAAATACCTCAACCAGAAAATCTGTACCCATTTATGAACCTGACCCGTTCAGAACCAAACCCTGTACTTTTTCAAGAAACATTCTCAATCATCAAAGATTTTCGGGTTCTGGACTCGCCATCGAACCCAGATGCACGAACCCGAAATATATTAACCCAAACCTAAATACCTTACTCAGAAAACCGGAACCCATTTTTGAACCTGACTCTCTCAGAACCTTACCCTTTACTTTTTCAAGAAACAATCTCAAACACTGAACTTTTTCGGGTTCGGGACGCGCCATCGAACACAAATGCACGAACCCGAAAAACATTAACCCAAACCTAAATACCTTACTCAGAAAACCGTTACCCATTTATGAACCTGTCCCTTTCAGAACCTGACCCTTTACTTTTTCAAGAAACATTCTCAAACACCAAACTTTTTCGGGTTTGGGACTCGCCATCGAACCCAGATTCACGAACCCGAAAAACATTAACCCAAACCTAAATACCTTACTCAGAAAACCGTTACCCATTTATGAACCTGTCCCTTTCAGAACCTGACCCTTTACTTTTTCAAGAAACATTCTCAAACACCAAACTTTTTCGGGTTTGGGACTCGCCATCGAACCCAGATTCACGAACCCGAAAAGAATTAACCCCAACCTAAATACCTTAATCAAAAATCCGGTACCCGTATCTGAACCCGACCCTTTCAGAAACCTACCCTATACTTTTTCAAGAAACATTCTCAAACATCAAATTGTTTCGGGTTTGTGACTCGCCATCGAACCCAGCTTCACGAACCCGAAAAATATTAACCCAAACCTAAATACCTCAACCAGAAAATCGTTACCCATTTATGAACCTGACCCGTTCAGAACCCAACCCTGTACTTTTTCAAGAAACATTCTCTAACATCTAAGATTTTCGGGTTCTGGAGTCGCCCTCGAACCCAGATGCACGGGCTAGGGCGATAATTTAGCGTAGGTATTGGGTTAGGGTTAGGGTTAGGGGTTAGGGTTAGGTTAGGGTTAGGGGATAATTACTACTTTCCGCCCCGCCCGGATTGATGAATTTCATGCAAAATCCCACCAGACATTCCTATTCGTTCATTGTCGAACAATGATTCTTTCTCCGTTTCTTATAAGGAAGCAAATAGCCATACTTAATTTCTGATGGTAGAAACTGAAGAATTATGTTTTTAAAAAAATAAGATAATAAATGTAAATTGTAGAAAATCCTTAAGAATATTAGTCTATTTTGGTTGAGGGGGCATTTCTACAGATTTTGGTTTTTAATTTATGTACTTACAATGTCAGTGTTTATGTTTGTTCCGTAAAATCGTGCTTCTCAGGTGAACTGAAACAGCGGTTGTCCAACAGGCTACAGACCCCTGCGAAATAATCCACTAAGTTATGGACTGGTGGTAACAATATGAATAAAAACTACCGTATGTTAGTCTCATAAGTTTCGGCAAAGTGTCACCAGTTTTTTTTGGTTTTGATATTTTTTTTTATATGTTGACTCCAGGTTTTTAATGTCAAATTAAAAGAAGGCGTGGTTATAAAGCCACTCTTCATGCAAAGTTGTACATATCGCAATGTATTTTATAACGCGTGAATGTGAATTCCCGTATATATTTGCCTTAAAATTGGCGGAGTATACTTTCTACAAATAGTTTTTGCATAATTTATGGAGTACATGTAGGCCTATGGCTTGCAATGTATGTGTATGTATTTGAGCAGAGAAGTTCACTTGTTATTTTGAAAAATCGAGAGAGTGGAAAGGCGCCCGGCCAGCTAGACCAACCGCTTCGCACTGCACTTGTAACAATTAAGCACTAAAAAACTCTTTATTCTCACCCCATTAAACAGATAATAAGTAACGTTTGTTAGTCTCAAAATAACGTAAACATCGAGGAATAAATTGAAGGCTATAAACAAGGATCAGTTGTAATATGTATAATAAAAAGAAATAGAGTTGATAAACGGGTTAAATTTTTATTAGTATCGTGTAAAAACTCCCAGCTGCATCTTTAAAAGTTAAAGCACTGATGTCACCTTCAATATTAATATATAAAATGGTACCACCCAAATAACAGGGTTTTCGCATTCCCCACAGGTATATTGAGCTTTAAAAAGCGAACGGCGAAGCCGTGAAGCTCGGTAACATTTAAAAGCAAGGAAATGAAATCAAAATGCAAAAATTACTATCCCTGGCTAATATCAATGCGAAAGATGTTGAGTGTTTATAATTAAGCGTTAATATGATGTTTGTAGTAAATCAGTGTTTGGGACCCGCCATCGAACCCAGATTCACGAACCCGAAAAGAATTAACCCAAACTTAAATACCTTAGTCAAAAATCCGGTGCCCGTTTCTGAACCTGACCCTTTTAGAAACCTACCCTATACTTTTTCAAGAAACATTCTCAAACATCAAACTGTTTCGGGTTTGTGATTCGCGATTGAACCCAGCTACACGAACCCGGAAAATATTAACCCAAACCTAAATACCTCAACCAGAAAATCTGTACCCATTTATGAACCTGACCCGTTCAGAACCAAACCCTGTACTTTTTCAAGAAACATTCTCAATCATCAAAGATTTTCGGGTTCTGGACTCGCCATCGAACCCAGATGCACGAACCCGAAATATATTAACCCAAACCTAAATACCTTACTCAGAAAACCGGAACCCATTTTTGAACCTGACTCTCTCAGAACCTTACCCTTTACTTTTTCAAGAAACAATCTCAAACACTGAACTTTTTCGGGTTCGGGACGCGCCATCGAACACAAATGCACGAACCCGAAAAACATTAACCCAAACCTAAATACCTTACTCAGAAAACCGTTACCCATTTATGAACCTGTCCCTTTCAGAACCTGACCCTTTACTTTTTCAAGAAACATTCTCAAACACCAAACTTTTTCGGGTTTGGGACTCGCCATCGAACCCAGATTCACGAACCCGAAAAACATTAACCCAAACCTAAATACCTTACTCAGAAAACCGTTACCCATTTATGAACCTGTCCCTTTCAGAACCTGACCCTTTACTTTTTCAAGAAACATTCTCAAACACCAAACTTTTTCGGGTTTGGGACTCGCCATCGAACCCAGATTCACGAACCCGAAAAGAATTAACCCCAACCTAAATACCTTAATCAAAAATCCGGTACCCGTATCTGAACCCGACCCTTTCAGAAACCTACCCTATACTTTTTCAAGAAACATTCTCAAACATCAAATTGTTTCGGGTTTGTGACTCGCCATCGAACCCAGCTTCACGAACCCGAAAAATATTAACCCAAACCTAAATACCTCAACCAGAAAATCGTTACCCATTTATGAACCTGACCCGTTCAGAACCCAACCCTGTACTTTTTCAAGAAACATTCTCTAACATCTAAGATTTTCGGGTTCTGGAGTCGCCCTCGAACCCAGATGCACGGGCTAGGGCGATAATTTAGCGTAGGTATTAAGGAAGAAAACGATTTTGAACATGTTCAACTCTTATTTTTTACGGAATCTATGATCAAAACGGGTGGACCCTTATAAATCGGGTTTGGGTTAGGGGTTGGGTTAGGTTTAGGGGTTGGGTTAGGGTTAGGAAATAGGGTTAGGACTTGAATACTACTTCGCACCGCACCCGATATGGTACAAAATGCAATTTTTTTCATAAACTATAAGTAGTAGGACTCTGAAATTGCGCCTGTGATATACATTTGTCTATTGTCGAATCGTATTAAAATTCTAAAGTCCTGGTTGATAAGATCCAAACGCGAAAACAACGCCAAAGACTTATTACGCTATAAAGACTAAGTTCTTTACATGCACCGCGTAGACATTTTGACTAGTCGTGTGAGTTTTAAGATGATTAGTCTATTTTGGTCATCGACCATTTTAATTGATAATACCAGGGTATTTTTCGCATTCACCGTAGGTATATGTTGTTTTATAAAGCAATGGATCCGAAGAAAATGGTGAATATCAATGCGAAAGTCGTTGCGTGTTTATAAATAACATTTTGATTAAAACTGTATTTTATGACTACATACAGTGTTTTGTTATATGATCTTCCGAGAAATAAAGCAGATAACCCGACCCTACCCCAGTATCCCTATTATTTGGTCTCTTGGGAAAGGGTTAGGGGATAATTACTACTTTCCGCCCCGCCCGGATTGATGAATTTCATGCAAAATCCCACCAGACATTCCTATTCGTTCATTGTCGAACAATGATTCTTTCTCCGTTTCTTATAAGGAAGCAAATAGCCATACTTAATTTCTGATGGTAGAAACTGAAGAATTATGTTTTTAAAAAAATAAGATAATAAATGTAAATTGTAGAAAATCCTTAAGAATATTAGTCTATTTTGGTTGAGGGGGCATTTCTACAGATTTTGGTTTTTAATTTATGTACTTACAATGTCAGTGTTTATGTTTGTTCCGTAAAATCGTGCTTCTCAGGTGAACTGAAACAGCGGTTGTCCAACAGGCTACAGACCCCTGCGAAATAATCCACTAAGTTATGGACTGGTGGTAACAATATGAATAAAAACTACCGTATGTTAGTCTCATAAGTTTCGGCAAAGTGTCACCAGTTTTTTTTGGTTTTGATATTTTTTTTTATATGTTGACTCCAGGTTTTTAATGTCAAATTAAAAGAAGGCGTGGTTATAAAGCCACTCTTCATGCAAAGTTGTACATATCGCAATGTATTTTATAACGCGTGAATGTGAATTCCCGTATATATTTGCCTTAAAATTGGCGGAGTATACTTTCTACAAATAGTTTTTGCATAATTTATGGAGTACATGTAGGCCTATGGCTTGCAATGTATGTGTATGTATTTGAGCAGAGAAGTTCACTTGTTATTTTGAAAAATCGAGAGAGTGGAAAGGCGCCCGGCCAGCTAGACCAACCGCTTCGCACTGCACTTGTAACAATTAAGCACTAAAAAACTCTTTATTCTCACCCCATTAAACAGATAATAAGTAACGTTTGTTAGTCTCAAAATAACGTAAACATCGAGGAATAAATTGAAGGCTATAAACAAGGATCAGTTGTAATATGTATAATAAAAAGAAATAGAGTTGATAAACGGGTTAAATTTTTATTAGTATCGTGTAAAAACTCCCAGCTGCATCTTTAAAAGTTAAAGCACTGATGTCACCTTCAATATTAATATATAAAATGGTACCACCCAAATAACAGGGTTTTCGCATTCCCCACAGGTATATTGAGCTTTAAAAAGCGAACGGCGAAGCCGTGAAGCTCGGTAACATTTAAAAGCAAGGAAATGAAATCAAAATGCAAAAATTACTATCCCTGGCTAATATCAATGCGAAAGATGTTGAGTGTTTATAATTAAGCGTTAATATGATGTTTGTAGTAAATCAGTGTTTGGGACCCGCCATCGAACCCAGATTCACGAACCCGAAAAGAATTAACCCAAACTTAAATACCTTAGTCAAAAATCCGGTGCCCGTTTCTGAACCTGACCCTTTTAGAAACCTACCCTATACTTTTTCAAGAAACATTCTCAAACATCAAACTGTTTCGGGTTTGTGATTCGCGATTGAACCCAGCTACACGAACCCGGAAAATATTAACCCAAACCTAAATACCTCAACCAGAAAATCTGTACCCATTTATGAACCTGACCCGTTCAGAACCAAACCCTGTACTTTTTCAAGAAACATTCTCAATCATCAAAGATTTTCGGGTTCTGGACTCGCCATCGAACCCAGATGCACGGGTTAGGGTTAGGGTTAGGGTTGGGTTAGGGTTAGGGTTAGGGTTGGGTTAGGGTTGGGTTAGGGTTAGGGTTAGGGGATAATTACTACTTTCCGCCCCGCCCGGATTGATGAATTTCATGCAAAATCCCACCAGACATTCCTATTCGTTCATTGTCGAACAATGATTCTTTCTCCGTTTCTTATAAGGAAGCAAATAGCCATACTTAATTTCTGATGGTAGAAACTGAAGAATTATGTTTTTAAAAAAATAAGATAATAAATGTAAATTGTAGAAAATCCTTAAGAATATTAGTCTATTTTGGTTGAGGGGGCATTTCTACAGATTTTGGTTTTTAATTTATGTACTTACAATGTCAGTGTTTATGTTTGTTCCGTAAAATCGTGCTTCTCAGGTGAACTGAAACAGCGGTTGTCCAACAGGCTACAGACCCCTGCGAAATAATCCACTAAGTTATGGACTGGTGGTAACAATATGAATAAAAACTACCGTATGTTAGTCTCATAAGTTTCGGCAAAGTGTCACCAGTTTTTTTTGGTTTTGATATTTTTTTTTATATGTTGACTCCAGGTTTTTAATGTCAAATTAAAAGAAGGCGTGGTTATAAAGCCACTCTTCATGCAAAGTTGTACATATCGCAATGTATTTTATAACGCGTGAATGTGAATTCCCGTATATATTTGCCTTAAAATTGGCGGAGTATACTTTCTACAAATAGTTTTTGCATAATTTATGGAGTACATGTAGGCCTATGGCTTGCAATGTATGTGTATGTATTTGAGCAGAGAAGTTCACTTGTTATTTTGAAAAATCGAGAGAGTGGAAAGGCGCCCGGCCAGCTAGACCAACCGCTTCGCACTGCACTTGTAACAATTAAGCACTAAAAAACTCTTTATTCTCACCCCATTAAACAGATAATAAGTAACGTTTGTTAGTCTCAAAATAACGTAAACATCGAGGAATAAATTGAAGGCTATAAACAAGGATCAGTTGTAATATGTATAATAAAAAGAAATAGAGTTGATAAACGGGTTAAATTTTTATTAGTATCGTGTAAAAACTCCCAGCTGCATCTTTAAAAGTTAAAGCACTGATGTCACCTTCAATATTAATATATAAAATGGTACCACCCAAATAACAGGGTTTTCGCATTCCCCACAGGTATATTGAGCTTTAAAAAGCGAACGGCGAAGCCGTGAAGCTCGGTAACATTTAAAAGCAAGGAAATGAAATCAAAATGCAAAAATTACTATCCCTGGCTAATATCAATGCGAAAGATGTTGAGTGTTTATAATTAAGCGTTAATATGATGTTTGTAGTAAATCAGTGTTTGGGACCCGCCATCGAACCCAGATTCACGAACCCGAAAAGAATTAACCCAAACTTAAATACCTTAGTCAAAAATCCGGTGCCCGTTTCTGAACCTGACCCTTTTAGAAACCTACCCTATACTTTTTCAAGAAACATTCTCAAACATCAAACTGTTTCGGGTTTGTGATTCGCGATTGAACCCAGCTACACGAACCCGGAAAATATTAACCCAAACCTAAATACCTCAACCAGAAAATCTGTACCCATTTATGAACCTGACCCGTTCAGAACCAAACCCTGTACTTTTTCAAGAAACATTCTCAATCATCAAAGATTTTCGGGTTCTGGACTCGCCATCGAACCCAGATGCACGAACCCGAAATATATTAACCCAAACCTAAATACCTTACTCAGAAAACCGGAACCCATTTTTGAACCTGACTCTCTCAGAACCTTACCCTTTACTTTTTCAAGAAACAATCTCAAACACTGAACTTTTTCGGGTTCGGGACGCGCCATCGAACACAAATGCACGAACCCGAAAAACATTAACCCAAACCTAAATACCTTACTCAGAAAACCGTTACCCATTTATGAACCTGTCCCTTTCAGAACCTGACCCTTTACTTTTTCAAGAAACATTCTCAAACACCAAACTTTTTCGGGTTTGGGACTCGCCATCGAACCCAGATTCACGAACCCGAAAAACATTAACCCAAACCTAAATACCTTACTCAGAAAACCGTTACCCATTTATGAACCTGTCCCTTTCAGAACCTGACCCTTTACTTTTTCAAGAAACATTCTCAAACACCAAACTTTTTCGGGTTTGGGACTCGCCATCGAACCCAGATTCACGAACCCGAAAAGAATTAACCCCAACCTAAATACCTTAATCAAAAATCCGGTACCCGTATCTGAACCCGACCCTTTCAGAAACCTACCCTATACTTTTTCAAGAAACATTCTCAAACATCAAATTGTTTCGGGTTTGTGACTCGCCATCGAACCCAGCTTCACGAACCCGAAAAATATTAACCCAAACCTAAATACCTCAACCAGAAAATCGTTACCCATTTATGAACCTGACCCGTTCAGAACCCAACCCTGTACTTTTTCAAGAAACATTCTCTAACATCTAAGATTTTCGGGTTCTGGAGTCGCCCTCGAACCCAGATGCACGGGCTAGGGCGATAATTTAGCGTAGGTATTGGGTTAGGGTTAGGGTTAGGGTTAGGGGTTAGGGTTAGGTTAGGGTTAGGGGATAATTACTACTTTCCGCCCCGCCCGGATTGATGAATTTCATGCAAAATCCCACCAGACATTCCTATTCGTTCATTGTCGAACAATGATTCTTTCTCCGTTTCTTATAAGGAAGCAAATAGCCATACTTAATTTCTGATGGTAGAAACTGAAGAATTATGTTTTTAAAAAAATAAGATAATAAATGTAAATTGTAGAAAATCCTTAAGAATATTAGTCTATTTTGGTTGAGGGGGCATTTCTACAGATTTTGGTTTTTAATTTATGTACTTACAATGTCAGTGTTTATGTTTGTTCCGTAAAATCGTGCTTCTCAGGTGAACTGAAACAGCGGTTGTCCAACAGGCTACAGACCCCTGCGAAATAATCCACTAAGTTATGGACTGGTGGTAACAATATGAATAAAAACTACCGTATGTTAGTCTCATAAGTTTCGGCAAAGTGTCACCAGTTTTTTTTGGTTTTGATATTTTTTTTTATATGTTGACTCCAGGTTTTTAATGTCAAATTAAAAGAAGGCGTGGTTATAAAGCCACTCTTCATGCAAAGTTGTACATATCGCAATGTATTTTATAACGCGTGAATGTGAATTCCCGTATATATTTGCCTTAAAATTGGCGGAGTATACTTTCTACAAATAGTTTTTGCATAATTTATGGAGTACATGTAGGCCTATGGCTTGCAATGTATGTGTATGTATTTGAGCAGAGAAGTTCACTTGTTATTTTGAAAAATCGAGAGAGTGGAAAGGCGCCCGGCCAGCTAGACCAACCGCTTCGCACTGCACTTGTAACAATTAAGCACTAAAAAACTCTTTATTCTCACCCCATTAAACAGATAATAAGTAACGTTTGTTAGTCTCAAAATAACGTAAACATCGAGGAATAAATTGAAGGCTATAAACAAGGATCAGTTGTAATATGTATAATAAAAAGAAATAGAGTTGATAAACGGGTTAAATTTTTATTAGTATCGTGTAAAAACTCCCAGCTGCATCTTTAAAAGTTAAAGCACTGATGTCACCTTCAATATTAATATATAAAATGGTACCACCCAAATAACAGGGTTTTCGCATTCCCCACAGGTATATTGAGCTTTAAAAAGCGAACGGCGAAGCCGTGAAGCTCGGTAACATTTAAAAGCAAGGAAATGAAATCAAAATGCAAAAATTACTATCCCTGGCTAATATCAATGCGAAAGATGTTGAGTGTTTATAATTAAGCGTTAATATGATGTTTGTAGTAAATCAGTGTTTGGGACCCGCCATCGAACCCAGATTCACGAACCCGAAAAGAATTAACCCAAACTTAAATACCTTAGTCAAAAATCCGGTGCCCGTTTCTGAACCTGACCCTTTTAGAAACCTACCCTATACTTTTTCAAGAAACATTCTCAAACATCAAACTGTTTCGGGTTTGTGATTCGCGATTGAACCCAGCTACACGAACCCGGAAAATATTAACCCAAACCTAAATACCTCAACCAGAAAATCTGTACCCATTTATGAACCTGACCCGTTCAGAACCAAACCCTGTACTTTTTCAAGAAACATTCTCAATCATCAAAGATTTTCGGGTTCTGGACTCGCCATCGAACCCAGATGCACGAACCCGAAATATATTAACCCAAACCTAAATACCTTACTCAGAAAACCGGAACCCATTTTTGAACCTGACTCTCTCAGAACCTTACCCTTTACTTTTTCAAGAAACAATCTCAAACACTGAACTTTTTCGGGTTCGGGACGCGCCATCGAACACAAATGCACGAACCCGAAAAACATTAACCCAAACCTAAATACCTTACTCAGAAAACCGTTACCCATTTATGAACCTGTCCCTTTCAGAACCTGACCCTTTACTTTTTCAAGAAACATTCTCAAACACCAAACTTTTTCGGGTTTGGGACTCGCCATCGAACCCAGATTCACGAACCCGAAAAACATTAACCCAAACCTAAATACCTTACTCAGAAAACCGTTACCCATTTATGAACCTGTCCCTTTCAGAACCTGACCCTTTACTTTTTCAAGAAACATTCTCAAACACCAAACTTTTTCGGGTTTGGGACTCGCCATCGAACCCAGATTCACGAACCCGAAAAGAATTAACCCCAACCTAAATACCTTAATCAAAAATCCGGTACCCGTATCTGAACCCGACCCTTTCAGAAACCTACCCTATACTTTTTCAAGAAACATTCTCAAACATCAAATTGTTTCGGGTTTGTGACTCGCCATCGAACCCAGCTTCACGAACCCGAAAAATATTAACCCAAACCTAAATACCTCAACCAGAAAATCGTTACCCATTTATGAACCTGACCCGTTCAGAACCCAACCCTGTACTTTTTCAAGAAACATTCTCTAACATCTAAGATTTTCGGGTTCTGGAGTCGCCCTCGAACCCAGATGCACGGGCTAGGGCGATAATTTAGCGTAGGTATTAAGGAAGAAAACGATTTTGAACATGTTCAACTCTTATTTTTTACGGAATCTATGATCAAAACGGGTGGACCCTTATAAATCGGGTTTGGGTTAGGGGTTGGGTTAGGTTTAGGGGTTGGGTTAGGGTTAGGAAATAGGGTTAGGACTTGAATACTACTTCGCACCGCACCCGATATGGTACAAAATGCAATTTTTTTCATAAACTATAAGTAGTAGGACTCTGAAATTGCGCCTGTGATATACATTTGTCTATTGTCGAATCGTATTAAAATTCTAAAGTCCTGGTTGATAAGATCCAAACGCGAAAACAACGCCAAAGACTTATTACGCTATAAAGACTAAGTTCTTTACATGCACCGCGTAGACATTTTGACTAGTCGTGTGAGTTTTAAGATGATTAGTCTATTTTGGTCATCGACCATTTTAATTGATAATACCAGGGTATTTTTCGCATTCACCGTAGGTATATGTTGTTTTATAAAGCAATGGATCCGAAGAAAATGGTGAATATCAATGCGAAAGTCGTTGCGTGTTTATAAATAACATTTTGATTAAAACTGTATTTTATGACTACATACAGTGTTTTGTTATATGATCTTCCGAGAAATAAAGCAGATAACCCGACCCTACCCCAGTATCCCTATTATTTGGTCTCTTGGGAAAGGGTTAGGGGATAATTACTACTTTCCGCCCCGCCCGGATTGATGAATTTCATGCAAAATCCCACCAGACATTCCTATTCGTTCATTGTCGAACAATGATTCTTTCTCCGTTTCTTATAAGGAAGCAAATAGCCATACTTAATTTCTGATGGTAGAAACTGAAGAATTATGTTTTTAAAAAAATAAGATAATAAATGTAAATTGTAGAAAATCCTTAAGAATATTAGTCTATTTTGGTTGAGGGGGCATTTCTACAGATTTTGGTTTTTAATTTATGTACTTACAATGTCAGTGTTTATGTTTGTTCCGTAAAATCGTGCTTCTCAGGTGAACTGAAACAGCGGTTGTCCAACAGGCTACAGACCCCTGCGAAATAATCCACTAAGTTATGGACTGGTGGTAACAATATGAATAAAAACTACCGTATGTTAGTCTCATAAGTTTCGGCAAAGTGTCACCAGTTTTTTTTGGTTTTGATATTTTTTTTTATATGTTGACTCCAGGTTTTTAATGTCAAATTAAAAGAAGGCGTGGTTATAAAGCCACTCTTCATGCAAAGTTGTACATATCGCAATGTATTTTATAACGCGTGAATGTGAATTCCCGTATATATTTGCCTTAAAATTGGCGGAGTATACTTTCTACAAATAGTTTTTGCATAATTTATGGAGTACATGTAGGCCTATGGCTTGCAATGTATGTGTATGTATTTGAGCAGAGAAGTTCACTTGTTATTTTGAAAAATCGAGAGAGTGGAAAGGCGCCCGGCCAGCTAGACCAACCGCTTCGCACTGCACTTGTAACAATTAAGCACTAAAAAACTCTTTATTCTCACCCCATTAAACAGATAATAAGTAACGTTTGTTAGTCTCAAAATAACGTAAACATCGAGGAATAAATTGAAGGCTATAAACAAGGATCAGTTGTAATATGTATAATAAAAAGAAATAGAGTTGATAAACGGGTTAAATTTTTATTAGTATCGTGTAAAAACTCCCAGCTGCATCTTTAAAAGTTAAAGCACTGATGTCACCTTCAATATTAATATATAAAATGGTACCACCCAAATAACAGGGTTTTCGCATTCCCCACAGGTATATTGAGCTTTAAAAAGCGAACGGCGAAGCCGTGAAGCTCGGTAACATTTAAAAGCAAGGAAATGAAATCAAAATGCAAAAATTACTATCCCTGGCTAATATCAATGCGAAAGATGTTGAGTGTTTATAATTAAGCGTTAATATGATGTTTGTAGTAAATCAGTGTTTGGGACCCGCCATCGAACCCAGATTCACGAACCCGAAAAGAATTAACCCAAACTTAAATACCTTAGTCAAAAATCCGGTGCCCGTTTCTGAACCTGACCCTTTTAGAAACCTACCCTATACTTTTTCAAGAAACATTCTCAAACATCAAACTGTTTCGGGTTTGTGATTCGCGATTGAACCCAGCTACACGAACCCGGAAAATATTAACCCAAACCTAAATACCTCAACCAGAAAATCTGTACCCATTTATGAACCTGACCCGTTCAGAACCAAACCCTGTACTTTTTCAAGAAACATTCTCAATCATCAAAGATTTTCGGGTTCTGGACTCGCCATCGAACCCAGATGCACGGGTTAGGGTTAGGGTTAGGGGATAATTACTACTTTCCGCCCCGCCCGGATTGATGAATTTCATGCAAAATCCCACCAGACATTCCTATTCGTTCATTGTCGAACAATGATTCTTTCTCCGTTTCTTATAAGGAAGCAAATAGCCATACTTAATTTCTGATGGTAGAAACTGAAGAATTATGTTTTTAAAAAAATAAGATAATAAATGTAAATTGTAGAAAATCCTTAAGAATATTAGTCTATTTTGGTTGAGGGGGCATTTCTACAGATTTTGGTTTTTAATTTATGTACTTACAATGTCAGTGTTTATGTTTGTTCCGTAAAATCGTGCTTCTCAGGTGAACTGAAACAGCGGTTGTCCAACAGGCTACAGACCCCTGCGAAATAATCCACTAAGTTATGGACTGGTGGTAACAATATGAATAAAAACTACCGTATGTTAGTCTCATAAGTTTCGGCAAAGTGTCACCAGTTTTTTTTGGTTTTGATATTTTTTTTTATATGTTGACTCCAGGTTTTTAATGTCAAATTAAAAGAAGGCGTGGTTATAAAGCCACTCTTCATGCAAAGTTGTACATATCGCAATGTATTTTATAACGCGTGAATGTGAATTCCCGTATATATTTGCCTTAAAATTGGCGGAGTATACTTTCTACAAATAGTTTTTGCATAATTTATGGAGTACATGTAGGCCTATGGCTTGCAATGTATGTGTATGTATTTGAGCAGAGAAGTTCACTTGTTATTTTGAAAAATCGAGAGAGTGGAAAGGCGCCCGGCCAGCTAGACCAACCGCTTCGCACTGCACTTGTAACAATTAAGCACTAAAAAACTCTTTATTCTCACCCCATTAAACAGATAATAAGTAACGTTTGTTAGTCTCAAAATAACGTAAACATCGAGGAATAAATTGAAGGCTATAAACAAGGATCAGTTGTAATATGTATAATAAAAAGAAATAGAGTTGATAAACGGGTTAAATTTTTATTAGTATCGTGTAAAAACTCCCAGCTGCATCTTTAAAAGTTAAAGCACTGATGTCACCTTCAATATTAATATATAAAATGGTACCACCCAAATAACAGGGTTTTCGCATTCCCCACAGGTATATTGAGCTTTAAAAAGCGAACGGCGAAGCCGTGAAGCTCGGTAACATTTAAAAGCAAGGAAATGAAATCAAAATGCAAAAATTACTATCCCTGGCTAATATCAATGCGAAAGATGTTGAGTGTTTATAATTAAGCGTTAATATGATGTTTGTAGTAAATCAGTGTTTGGGACCCGCCATCGAACCCAGATTCACGAACCCGAAAAGAATTAACCCAAACTTAAATACCTTAGTCAAAAATCCGGTGCCCGTTTCTGAACCTGACCCTTTTAGAAACCTACCCTATACTTTTTCAAGAAACATTCTCAAACATCAAACTGTTTCGGGTTTGTGATTCGCGATTGAACCCAGCTACACGAACCCGGAAAATATTAACCCAAACCTAAATACCTCAACCAGAAAATCTGTACCCATTTATGAACCTGACCCGTTCAGAACCAAACCCTGTACTTTTTCAAGAAACATTCTCAATCATCAAAGATTTTCGGGTTCTGGACTCGCCATCGAACCCAGATGCACGAACCCGAAATATATTAACCCAAACCTAAATACCTTACTCAGAAAACCGGAACCCATTTTTGAACCTGACTCTCTCAGAACCTTACCCTTTACTTTTTCAAGAAACAATCTCAAACACTGAACTTTTTCGGGTTCGGGACGCGCCATCGAACACAAATGCACGAACCCGAAAAACATTAACCCAAACCTAAATACCTTACTCAGAAAACCGTTACCCATTTATGAACCTGTCCCTTTCAGAACCTGACCCTTTACTTTTTCAAGAAACATTCTCAAACACCAAACTTTTTCGGGTTTGGGACTCGCCATCGAACCCAGATTCACGAACCCGAAAAACATTAACCCAAACCTAAATACCTTACTCAGAAAACCGTTACCCATTTATGAACCTGTCCCTTTCAGAACCTGACCCTTTACTTTTTCAAGAAACATTCTCAAACACCAAACTTTTTCGGGTTTGGGACTCGCCATCGAACCCAGATTCACGAACCCGAAAAGAATTAACCCCAACCTAAATACCTTAATCAAAAATCCGGTACCCGTATCTGAACCCGACCCTTTCAGAAACCTACCCTATACTTTTTCAAGAAACATTCTCAAACATCAAATTGTTTCGGGTTTGTGACTCGCCATCGAACCCAGCTTCACGAACCCGAAAAATATTAACCCAAACCTAAATACCTCAACCAGAAAATCGTTACCCATTTATGAACCTGACCCGTTCAGAACCCAACCCTGTACTTTTTCAAGAAACATTCTCTAACATCTAAGATTTTCGGGTTCTGGAGTCGCCCTCGAACCCAGATGCACGGGCTAGGGCGATAATTTAGCGTAGGTATTGGGTTAGGGTTAGGGTTAGGGGTTAGGGTTAGGTTAGGGTTAGGGGATAATTACTACTTTCCGCCCCGCCCGGATTGATGAATTTCATGCAAAATCCCACCAGACATTCCTATTCGTTCATTGTCGAACAATGATTCTTTCTCCGTTTCTTATAAGGAAGCAAATAGCCATACTTAATTTCTGATGGTAGAAACTGAAGAATTATGTTTTTAAAAAAATAAGATAATAAATGTAAATTGTAGAAAATCCTTAAGAATATTAGTCTATTTTGGTTGAGGGGGCATTTCTACAGATTTTGGTTTTTAATTTATGTACTTACAATGTCAGTGTTTATGTTTGTTCCGTAAAATCGTGCTTCTCAGGTGAACTGAAACAGCGGTTGTCCAACAGGCTACAGACCCCTGCGAAATAATCCACTAAGTTATGGACTGGTGGTAACAATATGAATAAAAACTACCGTATGTTAGTCTCATAAGTTTCGGCAAAGTGTCACCAGTTTTTTTTGGTTTTGATATTTTTTTTTATATGTTGACTCCAGGTTTTTAATGTCAAATTAAAAGAAGGCGTGGTTATAAAGCCACTCTTCATGCAAAGTTGTACATATCGCAATGTATTTTATAACGCGTGAATGTGAATTCCCGTATATATTTGCCTTAAAATTGGCGGAGTATACTTTCTACAAATAGTTTTTGCATAATTTATGGAGTACATGTAGGCCTATGGCTTGCAATGTATGTGTATGTATTTGAGCAGAGAAGTTCACTTGTTATTTTGAAAAATCGAGAGAGTGGAAAGGCGCCCGGCCAGCTAGACCAACCGCTTCGCACTGCACTTGTAACAATTAAGCACTAAAAAACTCTTTATTCTCACCCCATTAAACAGATAATAAGTAACGTTTGTTAGTCTCAAAATAACGTAAACATCGAGGAATAAATTGAAGGCTATAAACAAGGATCAGTTGTAATATGTATAATAAAAAGAAATAGAGTTGATAAACGGGTTAAATTTTTATTAGTATCGTGTAAAAACTCCCAGCTGCATCTTTAAAAGTTAAAGCACTGATGTCACCTTCAATATTAATATATAAAATGGTACCACCCAAATAACAGGGTTTTCGCATTCCCCACAGGTATATTGAGCTTTAAAAAGCGAACGGCGAAGCCGTGAAGCTCGGTAACATTTAAAAGCAAGGAAATGAAATCAAAATGCAAAAATTACTATCCCTGGCTAATATCAATGCGAAAGATGTTGAGTGTTTATAATTAAGCGTTAATATGATGTTTGTAGTAAATCAGTGTTTGGGACCCGCCATCGAACCCAGATTCACGAACCCGAAAAGAATTAACCCAAACTTAAATACCTTAGTCAAAAATCCGGTGCCCGTTTCTGAACCTGACCCTTTTAGAAACCTACCCTATACTTTTTCAAGAAACATTCTCAAACATCAAACTGTTTCGGGTTTGTGATTCGCGATTGAACCCAGCTACACGAACCCGGAAAATATTAACCCAAACCTAAATACCTCAACCAGAAAATCTGTACCCATTTATGAACCTGACCCGTTCAGAACCAAACCCTGTACTTTTTCAAGAAACATTCTCAATCATCAAAGATTTTCGGGTTCTGGACTCGCCATCGAACCCAGATGCACGAACCCGAAATATATTAACCCAAACCTAAATACCTTACTCAGAAAACCGGAACCCATTTTTGAACCTGACTCTCTCAGAACCTTACCCTTTACTTTTTCAAGAAACAATCTCAAACACTGAACTTTTTCGGGTTCGGGACGCGCCATCGAACACAAATGCACGAACCCGAAAAACATTAACCCAAACCTAAATACCTTACTCAGAAAACCGTTACCCATTTATGAACCTGTCCCTTTCAGAACCTGACCCTTTACTTTTTCAAGAAACATTCTCAAACACCAAACTTTTTCGGGTTTGGGACTCGCCATCGAACCCAGATTCACGAACCCGAAAAACATTAACCCAAACCTAAATACCTTACTCAGAAAACCGTTACCCATTTATGAACCTGTCCCTTTCAGAACCTGACCCTTTACTTTTTCAAGAAACATTCTCAAACACCAAACTTTTTCGGGTTTGGGACTCGCCATCGAACCCAGATTCACGAACCCGAAAAGAATTAACCCCAACCTAAATACCTTAATCAAAAATCCGGTACCCGTATCTGAACCCGACCCTTTCAGAAACCTACCCTATACTTTTTCAAGAAACATTCTCAAACATCAAATTGTTTCGGGTTTGTGACTCGCCATCGAACCCAGCTTCACGAACCCGAAAAATATTAACCCAAACCTAAATACCTCAACCAGAAAATCGTTACCCATTTATGAACCTGACCCGTTCAGAACCCAACCCTGTACTTTTTCAAGAAACATTCTCTAACATCTAAGATTTTCGGGTTCTGGAGTCGCCCTCGAACCCAGATGCACGGGCTAGGGCGATAATTTAGCGTAGGTATTAAGGAAGAAAACGATTTTGAACATGTTCAACTCTTATTTTTTACGGAATCTATGATCAAAACGGGTGGACCCTTATAAATCGGGTTTGGGTTAGGGGTTGGGTTAGGTTTAGGGGTTGGGTTAGGGTTAGGAAATAGGGTTAGGACTTGAATACTACTTCGCACCGCACCCGATATGGTACAAAATGCAATTTTTTTCATAAACTATAAGTAGTAGGACTCTGAAATTGCGCCTGTGATATACATTTGTCTATTGTCGAATCGTATTAAAATTCTAAAGTCCTGGTTGATAAGATCCAAACGCGAAAACAACGCCAAAGACTTATTACGCTATAAAGACTAAGTTCTTTACATGCACCGCGTAGACATTTTGACTAGTCGTGTGAGTTTTAAGATGATTAGTCTATTTTGGTCATCGACCATTTTAATTGATAATACCAGGGTATTTTTCGCATTCACCGTAGGTATATGTTGTTTTATAAAGCAATGGATCCGAAGAAAATGGTGAATATCAATGCGAAAGTCGTTGCGTGTTTATAAATAACATTTTGATTAAAACTGTATTTTATGACTACATACAGTGTTTTGTTATATGATCTTCCGAGAAATAAAGCAGATAACCCGACCCTACCCCAGTATCCCTATTATTTGGTCTCTTGGGAAAGGGTTAGGGGATAATTACTACTTTCCGCCCCGCCCGGATTGATGAATTTCATGCAAAATCCCACCAGACATTCCTATTCGTTCATTGTCGAACAATGATTCTTTCTCCGTTTCTTATAAGGAAGCAAATAGCCATACTTAATTTCTGATGGTAGAAACTGAAGAATTATGTTTTTAAAAAAATAAGATAATAAATGTAAATTGTAGAAAATCCTTAAGAATATTAGTCTATTTTGGTTGAGGGGGCATTTCTACAGATTTTGGTTTTTAATTTATGTACTTACAATGTCAGTGTTTATGTTTGTTCCGTAAAATCGTGCTTCTCAGGTGAACTGAAACAGCGGTTGTCCAACAGGCTACAGACCCCTGCGAAATAATCCACTAAGTTATGGACTGGTGGTAACAATATGAATAAAAACTACCGTATGTTAGTCTCATAAGTTTCGGCAAAGTGTCACCAGTTTTTTTTGGTTTTGATATTTTTTTTTATATGTTGACTCCAGGTTTTTAATGTCAAATTAAAAGAAGGCGTGGTTATAAAGCCACTCTTCATGCAAAGTTGTACATATCGCAATGTATTTTATAACGCGTGAATGTGAATTCCCGTATATATTTGCCTTAAAATTGGCGGAGTATACTTTCTACAAATAGTTTTTGCATAATTTATGGAGTACATGTAGGCCTATGGCTTGCAATGTATGTGTATGTATTTGAGCAGAGAAGTTCACTTGTTATTTTGAAAAATCGAGAGAGTGGAAAGGCGCCCGGCCAGCTAGACCAACCGCTTCGCACTGCACTTGTAACAATTAAGCACTAAAAAACTCTTTATTCTCACCCCATTAAACAGATAATAAGTAACGTTTGTTAGTCTCAAAATAACGTAAACATCGAGGAATAAATTGAAGGCTATAAACAAGGATCAGTTGTAATATGTATAATAAAAAGAAATAGAGTTGATAAACGGGTTAAATTTTTATTAGTATCGTGTAAAAACTCCCAGCTGCATCTTTAAAAGTTAAAGCACTGATGTCACCTTCAATATTAATATATAAAATGGTACCACCCAAATAACAGGGTTTTCGCATTCCCCACAGGTATATTGAGCTTTAAAAAGCGAACGGCGAAGCCGTGAAGCTCGGTAACATTTAAAAGCAAGGAAATGAAATCAAAATGCAAAAATTACTATCCCTGGCTAATATCAATGCGAAAGATGTTGAGTGTTTATAATTAAGCGTTAATATGATGTTTGTAGTAAATCAGTGTTTGGGACCCGCCATCGAACCCAGATTCACGAACCCGAAAAGAATTAACCCAAACTTAAATACCTTAGTCAAAAATCCGGTGCCCGTTTCTGAACCTGACCCTTTTAGAAACCTACCCTATACTTTTTCAAGAAACATTCTCAAACATCAAACTGTTTCGGGTTTGTGATTCGCGATTGAACCCAGCTACACGAACCCGGAAAATATTAACCCAAACCTAAATACCTCAACCAGAAAATCTGTACCCATTTATGAACCTGACCCGTTCAGAACCAAACCCTGTACTTTTTCAAGAAACATTCTCAATCATCAAAGATTTTCGGGTTCTGGACTCGCCATCGAACCCAGATGCACGAACCCGAAATATATTAACCCAAACCTAAATACCTTACTCAGAAAACCGGAACCCATTTTTGAACCTGACTCTCTCAGAACCTTACCCTTTACTTTTTCAAGAAACAATCTCAAACACTGAACTTTTTCGGGTTCGGGACGCGCCATCGAACACAAATGCACGAACCCGAAAAACATTAACCCAAACCTAAATACCTTACTCAGAAAACCGTTACCCATTTATGAACCTGTCCCTTTCAGAACCTGACCCTTTACTTTTTCAAGAAACATTCTCAAACACCAAACTTTTTCGGGTTTGGGACTCGCCATCGAACCCAGATTCACGAACCCGAAAAACATTAACCCAAACCTAAATACCTTACTCAGAAAACCGTTACCCATTTATGAACCTGTCCCTTTCAGAACCTGACCCTTTACTTTTTCAAGAAACATTCTCAAACACCAAACTTTTTCGGGTTTGGGACTCGCCATCGAACCCAGATTCACGAACCCGAAAAGAATTAACCCCAACCTAAATACCTTAATCAAAAATCCGGTACCCGTATCTGAACCCGACCCTTTCAGAAACCTACCCTATACTTTTTCAAGAAACATTCTCAAACATCAAATTGTTTCGGGTTTGTGACTCGCCATCGAACCCAGCTTCACGAACCCGAAAAATATTAACCCAAACCTAAATACCTCAACCAGAAAATCGTTACCCATTTATGAACCTGACCCGTTCAGAACCCAACCCTGTACTTTTTCAAGAAACATTCTCTAACATCTAAGATTTTCGGGTTCTGGAGTCGCCCTCGAACCCAGATGCACGGGCTAGGGCGATAATTTAGCGTAGGTATTGGGTTAGGGTTAGGGTTAGGGTTAGGGGTTAGGGTTAGGTTAGGGTTAGGGGATAATTACTACTTTCCGCCCCGCCCGGATTGATGAATTTCATGCAAAATCCCACCAGACATTCCTATTCGTTCATTGTCGAACAATGATTCTTTCTCCGTTTCTTATAAGGAAGCAAATAGCCATACTTAATTTCTGATGGTAGAAACTGAAGAATTATGTTTTTAAAAAAATAAGATAATAAATGTAAATTGTAGAAAATCCTTAAGAATATTAGTCTATTTTGGTTGAGGGGGCATTTCTACAGATTTTGGTTTTTAATTTATGTACTTACAATGTCAGTGTTTATGTTTGTTCCGTAAAATCGTGCTTCTCAGGTGAACTGAAACAGCGGTTGTCCAACAGGCTACAGACCCCTGCGAAATAATCCACTAAGTTATGGACTGGTGGTAACAATATGAATAAAAACTACCGTATGTTAGTCTCATAAGTTTCGGCAAAGTGTCACCAGTTTTTTTTGGTTTTGATATTTTTTTTTATATGTTGACTCCAGGTTTTTAATGTCAAATTAAAAGAAGGCGTGGTTATAAAGCCACTCTTCATGCAAAGTTGTACATATCGCAATGTATTTTATAACGCGTGAATGTGAATTCCCGTATATATTTGCCTTAAAATTGGCGGAGTATACTTTCTACAAATAGTTTTTGCATAATTTATGGAGTACATGTAGGCCTATGGCTTGCAATGTATGTGTATGTATTTGAGCAGAGAAGTTCACTTGTTATTTTGAAAAATCGAGAGAGTGGAAAGGCGCCCGGCCAGCTAGACCAACCGCTTCGCACTGCACTTGTAACAATTAAGCACTAAAAAACTCTTTATTCTCACCCCATTAAACAGATAATAAGTAACGTTTGTTAGTCTCAAAATAACGTAAACATCGAGGAATAAATTGAAGGCTATAAACAAGGATCAGTTGTAATATGTATAATAAAAAGAAATAGAGTTGATAAACGGGTTAAATTTTTATTAGTATCGTGTAAAAACTCCCAGCTGCATCTTTAAAAGTTAAAGCACTGATGTCACCTTCAATATTAATATATAAAATGGTACCACCCAAATAACAGGGTTTTCGCATTCCCCACAGGTATATTGAGCTTTAAAAAGCGAACGGCGAAGCCGTGAAGCTCGGTAACATTTAAAAGCAAGGAAATGAAATCAAAATGCAAAAATTACTATCCCTGGCTAATATCAATGCGAAAGATGTTGAGTGTTTATAATTAAGCGTTAATATGATGTTTGTAGTAAATCAGTGTTTGGGACCCGCCATCGAACCCAGATTCACGAACCCGAAAAGAATTAACCCAAACTTAAATACCTTAGTCAAAAATCCGGTGCCCGTTTCTGAACCTGACCCTTTTAGAAACCTACCCTATACTTTTTCAAGAAACATTCTCAAACATCAAACTGTTTCGGGTTTGTGATTCGCGATTGAACCCAGCTACACGAACCCGGAAAATATTAACCCAAACCTAAATACCTCAACCAGAAAATCTGTACCCATTTATGAACCTGACCCGTTCAGAACCAAACCCTGTACTTTTTCAAGAAACATTCTCAATCATCAAAGATTTTCGGGTTCTGGACTCGCCATCGAACCCAGATGCACGAACCCGAAATATATTAACCCAAACCTAAATACCTTACTCAGAAAACCGGAACCCATTTTTGAACCTGACTCTCTCAGAACCTTACCCTTTACTTTTTCAAGAAACAATCTCAAACACTGAACTTTTTCGGGTTCGGGACGCGCCATCGAACACAAATGCACGAACCCGAAAAACATTAACCCAAACCTAAATACCTTACTCAGAAAACCGTTACCCATTTATGAACCTGTCCCTTTCAGAACCTGACCCTTTACTTTTTCAAGAAACATTCTCAAACACCAAACTTTTTCGGGTTTGGGACTCGCCATCGAACCCAGATTCACGAACCCGAAAAACATTAACCCAAACCTAAATACCTTACTCAGAAAACCGTTACCCATTTATGAACCTGTCCCTTTCAGAACCTGACCCTTTACTTTTTCAAGAAACATTCTCAAACACCAAACTTTTTCGGGTTTGGGACTCGCCATCGAACCCAGATTCACGAACCCGAAAAGAATTAACCCCAACCTAAATACCTTAATCAAAAATCCGGTACCCGTATCTGAACCCGACCCTTTCAGAAACCTACCCTATACTTTTTCAAGAAACATTCTCAAACATCAAATTGTTTCGGGTTTGTGACTCGCCATCGAACCCAGCTTCACGAACCCGAAAAATATTAACCCAAACCTAAATACCTCAACCAGAAAATCGTTACCCATTTATGAACCTGACCCGTTCAGAACCCAACCCTGTACTTTTTCAAGAAACATTCTCTAACATCTAAGATTTTCGGGTTCTGGAGTCGCCCTCGAACCCAGATGCACGGGCTAGGGCGATAATTTAGCGTAGGTATTGGGTTAGGGTTAGGGTTAGGGTTAGGGGTTAGGGTTAGGTTAGGGTTAGGGGATAATTACTACTTTCCGCCCCGCCCGGATTGATGAATTTCATGCAAAATCCCACCAGACATTCCTATTCGTTCATTGTCGAACAATGATTCTTTCTCCGTTTCTTATAAGGAAGCAAATAGCCATACTTAATTTCTGATGGTAGAAACTGAAGAATTATGTTTTTAAAAAAATAAGATAATAAATGTAAATTGTAGAAAATCCTTAAGAATATTAGTCTATTTTGGTTGAGGGGGCATTTCTACAGATTTTGGTTTTTAATTTATGTACTTACAATGTCAGTGTTTATGTTTGTTCCGTAAAATCGTGCTTCTCAGGTGAACTGAAACAGGGTTAGGGTTAGGGTTAGGGGATAATTACTACTTTCCGCCCCGCCCGGATTGATGAATTTCATGCAAAATCCGACCAGACATTCCTATTCGTTCATTGTCGAACAATGATTCTTTCTCCGTTTCTTATAAGGAAGCAAATAGCCATACTTAATTTCTGATGGTAGAAACTGAAGAATTATGTTTTTAAAAAAATAAGATAATAAATGTAAATTGTAGAAAATCATTAAGAATATTAGTCTATTTTGGTTGAGGGGGCATTTCTACAGATTTTGGTTTTTAATTTATGTACTTACAATGTCAGTGTTTATGTTTGTTCCGTAAAATCGTGCTTCTCAGGTGAACTGAAACAGCGGTTGTCCAACAGGCTACAGACCCCTGCGAAATAATCCACTAAGTTATGGACTGGTAACAATATGAATAAAAACTACCGTATGTTAGTCTCATAAGTTTCGGCAAAGTGTCACCAGTTTTTTTTGGTTTTGATATTTTTTTTTATATGTTGACTCCAGGTTTTTAATGTCAAATTAAAAGAAGGCGTGGTTATAAAGCCACTCTTCATGCAAAGTTGTACATATCGCAATGTATTTTATAACGCGTGAATGTGAATTCCCGTATATATTTGCCTTAAAATTGGCGGAGTATACTTTCTACAAATAGTTTTTGCATAATTTATGGAGTACATGTAGGCCTATGGCTTGCAATGTATGTGTATGTATTTGAGCCGAGAAGTTTCCTTGTTATTTTGAAAAATCGAGAGAGTGGAAAGGCGCCCGGCCAGCTAGACCAACCGCTTCGCACTGCACTTGTAACAATTAAGCACTAAAAAACTCTTTATTCTCACCCCATTAAACAGATAATAAGTAACGTTTGTTAGTCTCAAAATAACGTAAACATCGAGGAAACAAATTGAAGGCTATAAACAAGGATCAGTTGTAATATGTATTATAAAAAGAAATAGAGTTGATAAACGGGTTAAATTTTTATTAGTATCGTGTAAAAACTCCCAGCTGCATCTTTAAAAGTTAAAGCACTGATGTCACCTTCAATATTAATATATAAAATGGTACCACCCAAATAACAGGGTTTTCGCATTCCCCACAGGTATATTGAGCTTTAAAAAGCGAACGGCGAAGCCGTGAAGCTCGGTAACATTTAAAAGCAAGGAAATGAAATCAAAATGCAAAAAATACTATCCCTGGCTAATATCAATGCGAAAGATGTTGAGTGTTTATAATTAAGCGTTAATATGATGTTTGTAGTAAATCAGTGTTTGGGACCCGCCATCGAACCCAGATTCACGAACCCGAAAAAAATTAACCCAAACCTAATTACCTTACTCAGAAAACCGTTACCCATTTATGAACCTGTCCCTTTCAGAACCTGACCCTTTACTTTTTCAAGAAACATTCTCAAACACCAAACTTTTTCGGGTTTGGGACTCGCCATCGAACCCAGATTCACGAACCCGAAAAACATTAACCCAAACCTAAATACCTTACTCAGAAAACCGTTACCCATTTATGAACCTGTCCCTTTCAGAACCTGACCCTTTACTTTTTTCAAGAAACATTCTCAAACACCAAACTTTTTCGGGTTTGGGACTCGCCATCGAACCCAGATTCACGAACCCGAAAAACATTAACCCAAACCTAAATACCTTACTCAGAAAACCGTTACCCATTTATGAACCTGTCCCTTTCAGAACCTGACCCTTTACTTTTTCAAGAAACAATCTCAAACACTGAACTTTTTCGGGTTCGGGACGCGCCATCGAACACAAATGCACGAACCCGAAAAACATTAACCCAAACCTAAATACCTTACTCAGAAAACCGTTACCCATTTATGAACCTGTCCCTTTCAGAACCTGACCCTTTACTTTTTCAAGAAACATTCTCAAACACCAAACTTTTTCGGGTTTGGGACTCGCCATCGAACCCAGATTCACGAACCCGAAAAACATTAACCCAAACCTAAATACCTTACTCAGAAAACCGTTACCCATTTATGAACCTGTCCCTTTCAGAACCTGACCCTTTACTTTTTCAAGAAACATTCTCAAACACCAAACTTTTTCGGGTTTGGGACTCGCCATCGAACCCAGATTCACGAACCCGAAAAACATTAACCCAAACCTAAATACCTTACTCAGAAAACCGTTACCCATTTATGAACCTGTCCCTTTCAGAACCTGACCCTTTACTTTTTCAAGAAACATTCTCAAACACCAAACTTTTTCGGGTTTGGGACTCGCCATCGAACCCAGATTCACGAACCCGAAAAGAATTAACCCCAACCTAAATACCTTAATCAAAAATCCGGTACCCGTATCTGAACCCGACCCTTTCAGAAACCTACCCTATACTTTTTCAAGAAACATTCTCAAACATCAAATTGTTTCGGGTTTGTGACTCGCCATCGAACCCAGCTTCACGAACCCGAAAAATATTAACCCAAACCTAAATACCTCAACCAGAAAATCGTTACCCATTTATGAACCTGACCCGTTCAGAACCCAACCCTGTACTTTTTCAAGAAACATTCTCTAACATCTAAGATTTTCGGGTTCTGGAGTCGCCCTCGAACCCAGATGCACGGGCTAGGGCGATAATTTAGCGTAGGTATTAAGGAAGAAAACGATTTTGAACATGTTCAACTGTTATTGTTTACGGAATCTATGATCAAAACGGGTGGACCCTTATAAATCGGGTTTGGGTTAGGGGTTGGGTTAGGTTTAGGGGTTAGGTTAGGGTTAGGAAATAGGGTTGGGTTGGGTTAGGGTTAGGGTTAGGGGTTGGGTTGGGTTAGGGTTGGGTTAGGGTTGGGTTAGGGTTGGGTTGGGTTGGGTTAGGGTTAGGGTTAGGGTTAGGGTTGGGTTGGGTTAGGGTTAGGGTTAGGGTTAGGGTTAGGGTTGGGTTAGGGTTAGGGTTAGGGTTAGGGTTAGGACTTGAATACTACTTCGCACCGCACCCGATATGGTACAAAATGCAATTTTTTTCATAAACTATAAGTAGTAGGACTCTGAAATTGCGCCTGTGATATACATTTGTCTATTGTCGAATCGTATTAAAATTCTAAAGTCCTGGTTGATAAGATCCAAACGCGAAAACAACGCCAAAGACTTATTACGCTATAAAGACTAAGTTCTTTACATGCACCGCGTAGACATTTTGACTAGTCGTGTGAGTTTTAAGATGATTAGTCTATTTTGGTCATCGACCATTTTAATTGATAATACCAGGGTATTTTTCGCATTCACCGTAGGTATATGTTGTTTTATAAAGCAATGGATCCGAAGAAAATGGTGAATATCAATGCGAAAGTCGTTGCGTGTTTATAAATAACATTTTGATTAAAACTGTATTTTATGACTACATACAGTGTTTTGTTATATGATCTTCCGAGAAATAAAGCAGATAACCCGACCCTACCCCAGTATCCCTATTATTTGGTCTCTTGGGAAAGGGTTAGGGGATAATTACTACTTTCCGCCCCGCCCGGATTGATGAATTTCATGCAAAATCCCACCAGACATTCCTATTCGTTCATTGTCGAACAATGATTCTTTCTCCGTTTCTTATAAGGAAGCAAATAGCCATACTTAATTTCTGATGGTAGAAACTGAAGAATTATGTTTTTAAAAAAATAAGATAATAAATGTAAATTGTAGAAAATCCTTAAGAATATTAGTCTATTTTGGTTGAGGGGGCATTTCTACAGATTTTGGTTTTTAATTTATGTACTTACAATGTCAGTGTTTATGTTTGTTCCGTAAAATCGTGCTTCTCAGGTGAACTGAAACAGCGGTTGTCCAACAGGCTACAGACCCCTGCGAAATAATCCACTAAGTTATGGACTGGTGGTAACAATATGAATAAAAACTACCGTATGTTAGTCTCATAAGTTTCGGCAAAGTGTCACCAGTTTTTTTTGGTTTTGATATTTTTTTTTATATGTTGACTCCAGGTTTTTAATGTCAAATTAAAAGAAGGCGTGGTTATAAAGCCACTCTTCATGCAAAGTTGTACATATCGCAATGTATTTTATAACGCGTGAATGTGAATTCCCGTATATATTTGCCTTAAAATTGGCGGAGTATACTTTCTACAAATAGTTTTTGCATAATTTATGGAGTACATGTAGGCCTATGGCTTGCAATGTATGTGTATGTATTTGAGCAGAGAAGTTCACTTGTTATTTTGAAAAATCGAGAGAGTGGAAAGGCGCCCGGCCAGCTAGACCAACCGCTTCGCACTGCACTTGTAACAATTAAGCACTAAAAAACTCTTTATTCTCACCCCATTAAACAGATAATAAGTAACGTTTGTTAGTCTCAAAATAACGTAAACATCGAGGAATAAATTGAAGGCTATAAACAAGGATCAGTTGTAATATGTATAATAAAAAGAAATAGAGTTGATAAACGGGTTAAATTTTTATTAGTATCGTGTAAAAACTCCCAGCTGCATCTTTAAAAGTTAAAGCACTGATGTCACCTTCAATATTAATATATAAAATGGTACCACCCAAATAACAGGGTTTTCGCATTCCCCACAGGTATATTGAGCTTTAAAAAGCGAACGGCGAAGCCGTGAAGCTCGGTAACATTTAAAAGCAAGGAAATGAAATCAAAATGCAAAAATTACTATCCCTGGCTAATATCAATGCGAAAGATGTTGAGTGTTTATAATTAAGCGTTAATATGATGTTTGTAGTAAATCAGTGTTTGGGACCCGCCATCGAACCCAGATTCACGAACCCGAAAAGAATTAACCCAAACTTAAATACCTTAGTCAAAAATCCGGTGCCCGTTTCTGAACCTGACCCTTTTAGAAACCTACCCTATACTTTTTCAAGAAACATTCTCAAACATCAAACTGTTTCGGGTTTGTGATTCGCGATTGAACCCAGCTACACGAACCCGGAAAATATTAACCCAAACCTAAATACCTCAACCAGAAAATCTGTACCCATTTATGAACCTGACCCGTTCAGAACCAAACCCTGTACTTTTTCAAGAAACATTCTCAATCATCAAAGATTTTCGGGTTCTGGACTCGCCATCGAACCCAGATGCACGGGTTAGGGTTAGGGTTAGGGGATAATTACTACTTTCCGCCCCGCCCGGATTGATGAATTTCATGCAAAATCCCACCAGACATTCCTATTCGTTCATTGTCGAACAATGATTCTTTCTCCGTTTCTTATAAGGAAGCAAATAGCCATACTTAATTTCTGATGGTAGAAACTGAAGAATTATGTTTTTAAAAAAATAAGATAATAAATGTAAATTGTAGAAAATCCTTAAGAATATTAGTCTATTTTGGTTGAGGGGGCATTTCTACAGATTTTGGTTTTTAATTTATGTACTTACAATGTCAGTGTTTATGTTTGTTCCGTAAAATCGTGCTTCTCAGGTGAACTGAAACAGCGGTTGTCCAACAGGCTACAGACCCCTGCGAAATAATCCACTAAGTTATGGACTGGTGGTAACAATATGAATAAAAACTACCGTATGTTAGTCTCATAAGTTTCGGCAAAGTGTCACCAGTTTTTTTTGGTTTTGATATTTTTTTTTATATGTTGACTCCAGGTTTTTAATGTCAAATTAAAAGAAGGCGTGGTTATAAAGCCACTCTTCATGCAAAGTTGTACATATCGCAATGTATTTTATAACGCGTGAATGTGAATTCCCGTATATATTTGCCTTAAAATTGGCGGAGTATACTTTCTACAAATAGTTTTTGCATAATTTATGGAGTACATGTAGGCCTATGGCTTGCAATGTATGTGTATGTATTTGAGCAGAGAAGTTCACTTGTTATTTTGAAAAATCGAGAGAGTGGAAAGGCGCCCGGCCAGCTAGACCAACCGCTTCGCACTGCACTTGTAACAATTAAGCACTAAAAAACTCTTTATTCTCACCCCATTAAACAGATAATAAGTAACGTTTGTTAGTCTCAAAATAACGTAAACATCGAGGAATAAATTGAAGGCTATAAACAAGGATCAGTTGTAATATGTATAATAAAAAGAAATAGAGTTGATAAACGGGTTAAATTTTTATTAGTATCGTGTAAAAACTCCCAGCTGCATCTTTAAAAGTTAAAGCACTGATGTCACCTTCAATATTAATATATAAAATGGTACCACCCAAATAACAGGGTTTTCGCATTCCCCACAGGTATATTGAGCTTTAAAAAGCGAACGGCGAAGCCGTGAAGCTCGGTAACATTTAAAAGCAAGGAAATGAAATCAAAATGCAAAAATTACTATCCCTGGCTAATATCAATGCGAAAGATGTTGAGTGTTTATAATTAAGCGTTAATATGATGTTTGTAGTAAATCAGTGTTTGGGACCCGCCATCGAACCCAGATTCACGAACCCGAAAAGAATTAACCCAAACTTAAATACCTTAGTCAAAAATCCGGTGCCCGTTTCTGAACCTGACCCTTTTAGAAACCTACCCTATACTTTTTCAAGAAACATTCTCAAACATCAAACTGTTTCGGGTTTGTGATTCGCGATTGAACCCAGCTACACGAACCCGGAAAATATTAACCCAAACCTAAATACCTCAACCAGAAAATCTGTACCCATTTATGAACCTGACCCGTTCAGAACCAAACCCTGTACTTTTTCAAGAAACATTCTCAATCATCAAAGATTTTCGGGTTCTGGACTCGCCATCGAACCCAGATGCACGAACCCGAAATATATTAACCCAAACCTAAATACCTTACTCAGAAAACCGGAACCCATTTTTGAACCTGACTCTCTCAGAAC
Organism: Patella vulgata; assembly: GCF_932274485.2. Classification (NCBI taxonomy): domain Eukaryota; kingdom Metazoa; phylum Mollusca; class Gastropoda; family Patellidae; genus Patella; species Patella vulgata. The sequence continues at coordinate 95,724,469 of NC_065879.2, forward strand.
CTTACCCTTTACTTTTTCAAGAAACAATCTCAAACACTGAACTTTTTCGGGTTCGGGACGCGCCATCGAACACAAATGCACGAACCCGAAAAACATTAACCCAAACCTAAATACCTTACTCAGAAAACCGTTACCCATTTATGAACCTGTCCCTTTCAGAACCTGACCCTTTACTTTTTCAAGAAACATTCTCAAACACCAAACTTTTTCGGGTTTGGGACTCGCCATCGAACCCAGATTCACGAACCCGAAAAACATTAACCCAAACCTAAATACCTTACTCAGAAAACCGTTACCCATTTATGAACCTGTCCCTTTCAGAACCTGACCCTTTACTTTTTCAAGAAACATTCTCAAACACCAAACTTTTTCGGGTTTGGGACTCGCCATCGAACCCAGATTCACGAACCCGAAAAGAATTAACCCCAACCTAAATACCTTAATCAAAAATCCGGTACCCGTATCTGAACCCGACCCTTTCAGAAACCTACCCTATACTTTTTCAAGAAACATTCTCAAACATCAAATTGTTTCGGGTTTGTGACTCGCCATCGAACCCAGCTTCACGAACCCGAAAAATATTAACCCAAACCTAAATACCTCAACCAGAAAATCGTTACCCATTTATGAACCTGACCCGTTCAGAACCCAACCCTGTACTTTTTCAAGAAACATTCTCTAACATCTAAGATTTTCGGGTTCTGGAGTCGCCCTCGAACCCAGATGCACGGGCTAGGGCGATAATTTAGCGTAGGTATTGGGTTAGGGTTAGGGTTAGGGTTAGGGGTTAGGGTTAGGTTAGGGTTAGGGGATAATTACTACTTTCCGCCCCGCCCGGATTGATGAATTTCATGCAAAATCCCACCAGACATTCCTATTCGTTCATTGTCGAACAATGATTCTTTCTCCGTTTCTTATAAGGAAGCAAATAGCCATACTTAATTTCTGATGGTAGAAACTGAAGAATTATGTTTTTAAAAAAATAAGATAATAAATGTAAATTGTAGAAAATCCTTAAGAATATTAGTCTATTTTGGTTGAGGGGGCATTTCTACAGATTTTGGTTTTTAATTTATGTACTTACAATGTCAGTGTTTATGTTTGTTCCGTAAAATCGTGCTTCTCAGGTGAACTGAAACAGCGGTTGTCCAACAGGCTACAGACCCCTGCGAAATAATCCACTAAGTTATGGACTGGTGGTAACAATATGAATAAAAACTACCGTATGTTAGTCTCATAAGTTTCGGCAAAGTGTCACCAGTTTTTTTTGGTTTTGATATTTTTTTTTATATGTTGACTCCAGGTTTTTAATGTCAAATTAAAAGAAGGCGTGGTTATAAAGCCACTCTTCATGCAAAGTTGTACATATCGCAATGTATTTTATAACGCGTGAATGTGAATTCCCGTATATATTTGCCTTAAAATTGGCGGAGTATACTTTCTACAAATAGTTTTTGCATAATTTATGGAGTACATGTAGGCCTATGGCTTGCAATGTATGTGTATGTATTTGAGCAGAGAAGTTCACTTGTTATTTTGAAAAATCGAGAGAGTGGAAAGGCGCCCGGCCAGCTAGACCAACCGCTTCGCACTGCACTTGTAACAATTAAGCACTAAAAAACTCTTTATTCTCACCCCATTAAACAGATAATAAGTAACGTTTGTTAGTCTCAAAATAACGTAAACATCGAGGAATAAATTGAAGGCTATAAACAAGGATCAGTTGTAATATGTATAATAAAAAGAAATAGAGTTGATAAACGGGTTAAATTTTTATTAGTATCGTGTAAAAACTCCCAGCTGCATCTTTAAAAGTTAAAGCACTGATGTCACCTTCAATATTAATATATAAAATGGTACCACCCAAATAACAGGGTTTTCGCATTCCCCACAGGTATATTGAGCTTTAAAAAGCGAACGGCGAAGCCGTGAAGCTCGGTAACATTTAAAAGCAAGGAAATGAAATCAAAATGCAAAAATTACTATCCCTGGCTAATATCAATGCGAAAGATGTTGAGTGTTTATAATTAAGCGTTAATATGATGTTTGTAGTAAATCAGTGTTTGGGACCCGCCATCGAACCCAGATTCACGAACCCGAAAAGAATTAACCCAAACTTAAATACCTTAGTCAAAAATCCGGTGCCCGTTTCTGAACCTGACCCTTTTAGAAACCTACCCTATACTTTTTCAAGAAACATTCTCAAACATCAAACTGTTTCGGGTTTGTGATTCGCGATTGAACCCAGCTACACGAACCCGGAAAATATTAACCCAAACCTAAATACCTCAACCAGAAAATCTGTACCCATTTATGAACCTGACCCGTTCAGAACCAAACCCTGTACTTTTTCAAGAAACATTCTCAATCATCAAAGATTTTCGGGTTCTGGACTCGCCATCGAACCCAGATGCACGAACCCGAAATATATTAACCCAAACCTAAATACCTTACTCAGAAAACCGGAACCCATTTTTGAACCTGACTCTCTCAGAACCTTACCCTTTACTTTTTCAAGAAACAATCTCAAACACTGAACTTTTTCGGGTTCGGGACGCGCCATCGAACACAAATGCACGAACCCGAAAAACATTAACCCAAACCTAAATACCTTACTCAGAAAACCGTTACCCATTTATGAACCTGTCCCTTTCAGAACCTGACCCTTTACTTTTTCAAGAAACATTCTCAAACACCAAACTTTTTCGGGTTTGGGACTCGCCATCGAACCCAGATTCACGAACCCGAAAAACATTAACCCAAACCTAAATACCTTACTCAGAAAACCGTTACCCATTTATGAACCTGTCCCTTTCAGAACCTGACCCTTTACTTTTTCAAGAAACATTCTCAAACACCAAACTTTTTCGGGTTTGGGACTCGCCATCGAACCCAGATTCACGAACCCGAAAAGAATTAACCCCAACCTAAATACCTTAATCAAAAATCCGGTACCCGTATCTGAACCCGACCCTTTCAGAAACCTACCCTATACTTTTTCAAGAAACATTCTCAAACATCAAATTGTTTCGGGTTTGTGACTCGCCATCGAACCCAGCTTCACGAACCCGAAAAATATTAACCCAAACCTAAATACCTCAACCAGAAAATCGTTACCCATTTATGAACCTGACCCGTTCAGAACCCAACCCTGTACTTTTTCAAGAAACATTCTCTAACATCTAAGATTTTCGGGTTCTGGAGTCGCCCTCGAACCCAGATGCACGGGCTAGGGCGATAATTTAGCGTAGGTATTGGGTTAGGGTTAGGGTTAGGGTTAGGGGTTAGGGTTAGGTTAGGGTTAGGGGATAATTACTACTTTCCGCCCCGCCCGGATTGATGAATTTCATGCAAAATCCCACCAGACATTCCTATTCGTTCATTGTCGAACAATGATTCTTTCTCCGTTTCTTATAAGGAAGCAAATAGCCATACTTAATTTCTGATGGTAGAAACTGAAGAATTATGTTTTTAAAAAAATAAGATAATAAATGTAAATTGTAGAAAATCCTTAAGAATATTAGTCTATTTTGGTTGAGGGGGCATTTCTACAGATTTTGGTTTTTAATTTATGTACTTACAATGTCAGTGTTTATGTTTGTTCCGTAAAATCGTGCTTCTCAGGTGAACTGAAACAGGGTTAGGGTTAGGGTTAGGGGATAATTACTACTTTCCGCCCCGCCCGGATTGATGAATTTCATGCAAAATCCGACCAGACATTCCTATTCGTTCATTGTCGAACAATGATTCTTTCTCCGTTTCTTATAAGGAAGCAAATAGCCATACTTAATTTCTGATGGTAGAAACTGAAGAATTATGTTTTTAAAAAAATAAGATAATAAATGTAAATTGTAGAAAATCATTAAGAATATTAGTCTATTTTGGTTGAGGGGGCATTTCTACAGATTTTGGTTTTTAATTTATGTACTTACAATGTCAGTGTTTATGTTTGTTCCGTAAAATCGTGCTTCTCAGGTGAACTGAAACAGCGGTTGTCCAACAGGCTACAGACCCCTGCGAAATAATCCACTAAGTTATGGACTGGTAACAATATGAATAAAAACTACCGTATGTTAGTCTCATAAGTTTCGGCAAAGTGTCACCAGTTTTTTTTGGTTTTGATATTTTTTTTTATATGTTGACTCCAGGTTTTTAATGTCAAATTAAAAGAAGGCGTGGTTATAAAGCCACTCTTCATGCAAAGTTGTACATATCGCAATGTATTTTATAACGCGTGAATGTGAATTCCCGTATATATTTGCCTTAAAATTGGCGGAGTATACTTTCTACAAATAGTTTTTGCATAATTTATGGAGTACATGTAGGCCTATGGCTTGCAATGTATGTGTATGTATTTGAGCCGAGAAGTTTCCTTGTTATTTTGAAAAATCGAGAGAGTGGAAAGGCGCCCGGCCAGCTAGACCAACCGCTTCGCACTGCACTTGTAACAATTAAGCACTAAAAAACTCTTTATTCTCACCCCATTAAACAGATAATAAGTAACGTTTGTTAGTCTCAAAATAACGTAAACATCGAGGAAACAAATTGAAGGCTATAAACAAGGATCAGTTGTAATATGTATTATAAAAAGAAATAGAGTTGATAAACGGGTTAAATTTTTATTAGTATCGTGTAAAAACTCCCAGCTGCATCTTTAAAAGTTAAAGCACTGATGTCACCTTCAATATTAATATATAAAATGGTACCACCCAAATAACAGGGTTTTCGCATTCCCCACAGGTATATTGAGCTTTAAAAAGCGAACGGCGAAGCCGTGAAGCTCGGTAACATTTAAAAGCAAGGAAATGAAATCAAAATGCAAAAAATACTATCCCTGGCTAATATCAATGCGAAAGATGTTGAGTGTTTATAATTAAGCGTTAATATGATGTTTGTAGTAAATCAGTGTTTGGGACCCGCCATCGAACCCAGATTCACGAACCCGAAAAAAATTAACCCAAACCTAATTACCTTACTCAGAAAACCGTTACCCATTTATGAACCTGTCCCTTTCAGAACCTGACCCTTTACTTTTTCAAGAAACATTCTCAAACACCAAACTTTTTCGGGTTTGGGACTCGCCATCGAACCCAGATTCACGAACCCGAAAAACATTAACCCAAACCTAAATACCTTACTCAGAAAACCGTTACCCATTTATGAACCTGTCCCTTTCAGAACCTGACCCTTTACTTTTTTCAAGAAACATTCTCAAACACCAAACTTTTTCGGGTTTGGGACTCGCCATCGAACCCAGATTCACGAACCCGAAAAACATTAACCCAAACCTAAATACCTTACTCAGAAAACCGTTACCCATTTATGAACCTGTCCCTTTCAGAACCTGACCCTTTACTTTTTCAAGAAACAATCTCAAACACTGAACTTTTTCGGGTTCGGGACGCGCCATCGAACACAAATGCACGAACCCGAAAAACATTAACCCAAACCTAAATACCTTACTCAGAAAACCGTTACCCATTTATGAACCTGTCCCTTTCAGAACCTGACCCTTTACTTTTTCAAGAAACATTCTCAAACACCAAACTTTTTCGGGTTTGGGACTCGCCATCGAACCCAGATTCACGAACCCGAAAAACATTAACCCAAACCTAAATACCTTACTCAGAAAACCGTTACCCATTTATGAACCTGTCCCTTTCAGAACCTGACCCTTTACTTTTTCAAGAAACATTCTCAAACACCAAACTTTTTCGGGTTTGGGACTCGCCATCGAACCCAGATTCACGAACCCGAAAAACATTAACCCAAACCTAAATACCTTACTCAGAAAACCGTTACCCATTTATGAACCTGTCCCTTTCAGAACCTGACCCTTTACTTTTTCAAGAAACATTCTCAAACACCAAACTTTTTCGGGTTTGGGACTCGCCATCGAACCCAGATTCACGAACCCGAAAAGAATTAACCCCAACCTAAATACCTTAATCAAAAATCCGGTACCCGTATCTGAACCCGACCCTTTCAGAAACCTACCCTATACTTTTTCAAGAAACATTCTCAAACATCAAATTGTTTCGGGTTTGTGACTCGCCATCGAACCCAGCTTCACGAACCCGAAAAATATTAACCCAAACCTAAATACCTCAACCAGAAAATCGTTACCCATTTATGAACCTGACCCGTTCAGAACCCAACCCTGTACTTTTTCAAGAAACATTCTCTAACATCTAAGATTTTCGGGTTCTGGAGTCGCCCTCGAACCCAGATGCACGGGCTAGGGCGATAATTTAGCGTAGGTATTAAGGAAGAAAACGATTTTGAACATGTTCAACTGTTATTGTTTACGGAATCTATGATCAAAACGGGTGGACCCTTATAAATCGGGTTTGGGTTAGGGGTTGGGTTAGGTTTAGGGGTTAGGTTAGGGTTAGGAAATAGGGTTGGGTTGGGTTAGGGTTAGGGTTAGGGGTTGGGTTGGGTTAGGGTTGGGTTAGGGTTGGGTTAGGGTTGGGTTGGGTTGGGTTAGGGTTAGGGTTAGGGTTAGGGTTAGGGTTGGGTTAGGGTTAGGGTTAGGGTTAGGGTTAGGGTTAGGGTTGGGTTAGGGTTGGGTTAGGGTTGGGTTAGGGTTAGGGTTAGGGTTAGGGTTAGGGTTGGGTTAGGGTTAGGGTTAGGGTTAGGGTTGGGTTAGGGTTGGGTTAGGGTTAGGGTTAGGGTTAGGGTTAGGGTAGGATGAGGGGTGGGTTACCGGTTAGGGTGCCCCACAGAGAGCATTGGCCTGGGGCAAGGGAGTTGTCAAGCAGTCGGAAGGTGGGCTTAGAAAACAAACAAACCGGTTAGTCTACAGGTTTTATCATGACTCGAGGAAGTTAGGTCTCTTTTTGTACAGGGGGTAGTTTGCTAGGGACAACAATATCGCTAAGATTTTTGTTCCTTGAATAAGCTATGATGAGTTTACTTTTGTAGATTTTTGGTAAACTTTCTTGTAATTCGTTATAGTATTTTTTAACGATTTTTGTGGCTTTGTGTGCCGTGCTATTGTATTTTATGACTAGTGGGAGAACACTGGTGTTGAGGAGTAGATTAATGCCGTTTGGGGATATGGTGTTTAACTTCTTAATCCAGAAGTCTTCCCGAAGTAAACGGCATTGTCTCGTGTCTTCACTAGTCATGGGGATTTTTTCTATTGGGGTGATAATTAAATCCGATATCGAATGGCTGCTTTGGTTAAAATGCTTGGATACGGGTTTATCCGTTATTCTCCTGATATCGGATAAATGACCGAGCATTCTGTTCCTCAAAGAGTTTTGACTTTCACCGACATACTGCTGAAGACAAGATTTGCAGGAAATTAGGTAGATTAGGTTCGAACTTTCGCACGTGAGTCGATTATTAATTGGGAATTTCTCACGAGACGAATTGTTTTGGAAAAAATTGGTGCGTTTTAAGTATTTGCAGATTGTGCATCGCACGCTCATGCACGGCATTGCTCCGAATTGTTGGAATGGTTTGACAGGAATTATGTCTTTGGCTTTAATTTCTGCTAAAGTGGTGTTTTTAATCTTTCGTAGAAATCGTTTTGAATAACCCCGTTCCCGGAGTTTATCGAAAACTAGCCTACACGCGTTCTCAAAATCGGCATGGCGCGTACAGATGCGATAAAAACGGAGAATTTGGGATTTAATGATGCCCGAAAAAGTGTGTTTGGGGTGAAATGAAGACTTAAATAAAAGTTGGTGCGTGTCTGTTTCTTTAAAAAATACTTTGATGTCTAAATTGCCCTTAACAGTCAGGTTTTCGCCCTTGAACACTGTCGTGTCCAAGAAGTCCATGCTCTTATCGCTAACAGTGGCTGTTAGTTTGATGGAGGGGTGGTGATTGTTTAAAGTATCAAAATACTGCCAAAATTCCTCCTCCGTAAAAGGCCAAATTATAAAAATGTCATCTAGGAACCGTCCGTAGAAGCTTGGTTGTAATGGGCAAAGAGGCAAGAGCTCTCTTTCCCACTCGGCCATGTAGAGATTTGCAAAATTTGGACTATATATTTGACCCATCGATACCCCAGTAGTCTGGAGGTATGTCTGCTCATTAAAGGTAAAATCATTTCGGGTGAGACAGATTTCTAAGAGTTCCAAAATTTCTTCGTCCGGACGAGATTTCATCGGGTTTCTTAAAAAGGCCTTTCGGAGCGCTTTAAGGCCAGTCTCGTTATCAATATTTGTGTACATACTCTGTACATCGATCGATATTAATAACGCGTTGGGTGGTACCTCTAATTTTTTGATTTTTTCAACAAAATCGTTCGTATCCTTAAGATACGATGCATGTTGGACGGCCAACGGTTTCAAAAAGTAGTCGATATATTCAGAGACATTTCTACACACACTCGAACAGTCCGAGACTATAGGGCGCCCTTTGGGTATTTTATGCGGCTCGAACCATTCAGATTCAGGATTTTTATGGATTTTGGGTAGTGTGTAGAAGTGTCTCTGTCGACAGTCCTCTTTAGCCGAAAGGTGGTGGAATTGTTTTTCGGTTAGAAATTTCTTTTTTACTAACCTGTCCAGGATTCCGTTAATCAACGTGCGAGTTTCTAAGAAAATTGGTTCTTCTAGTTTTTTATAATATTTCTCATTGCTTAATTGCTTTTCTGCTTCCAAAATATAGTCACTGCGGTTTAGTATTACACAACAAGAGCCCTTATCACTTTTCTTGATGACTATAGACTTGTCATTCTTCAAGATATTTAGCGCAGTTCTTTCTAATCTATTGAGGTTGTTTTTTTCTTTCAAAATCGGTATATCAGCTATTTCACTTTTCATGCGGTCTAAGTGTGCCAGGATGTCGCCTCTAATGGCTGCATCTGAAGGATTCCATGTGGATTTTTCTATAAATTTGGTTTTTGGGCCCTTGTTTGGTTTATCGCGAAAAAAATTTTGGTGAGTTTAATTAGTCTAGAAAATTGGTTTGCGGATTCTAGTATGTCGTCAACAGATGTCGGTTGGGGTGAAGGAATGAACTTTAGTCCT